>NC_026488.1:288547-341608 GCF_000328475.2 Mycosarcoma maydis
AGGAGGAGGAGGAGGCGGTGGAGGAGGAGGAGGAGGAGGAGGAGGAGGAGGAGGAGAGGCCTAAAAGGAGCGTGTTGTTCAACTTGACAGTGATGGTGGGAACGAAAGCCTTGACAGAGAAACCATGCGAGCTTTCAGACGATGATCGTCGTCCGAATGACTTGATCGGCTCAACGGCAGAATGCGACGTGACCACCGAGAAGAGCGCGAACAAGTCACAGTGACACGGAGCGTGTGCACTCACCACTCACCACTCACCTGTGAGACTGTGTGACTGTGTGACTGTGTGACTGTGTGACTGTGTGACTGTGACTGTAACTGTTTGCTTGCCGCTTTTTTCAAACGCGCTTCAAAAGTGGACAAAGTGACGGGCGCAAAGTCAGGACGAAAAGTAACAAGATCAACACACACACACGCACTCGCACACACCGGCAGTCTGAAAGGCAGGACGCATCTGCAGCAAGCGCGTTGTGCGTCTCGGAGTGCACTTGAACGACGGTGCGCACAGTCTGTGTATCGAGGAGTTGTGAGTGTGCTGCAGCGCGGCGGTCGGAGAATCAGCATGCAAAGAAACAGCGGTGATTCGCTCGCTGGCTTGTACATTCCAAACCTGGCGTCTCTCGTCTCGCCACGTCGCTAAGTCGAGCGTGTTGTATTCACGATTCACAGATGCATGATTGGCTTTGCGCACCGGTGGCACCCACCTTGCCATGCCTGCCATCGTATCGTGTCGTGTCGTATCGAATCGAATCGTATCGTATCGTATCTCATCATATCGCAATGTATCGCCTCGCGCTTGTACATGCTCGGAATAAAGCAGTACAGCACTCTCTCTTTCTTTTTCCCACGCCATACGATCAAGATGGTATCCGATAAAACAAAACTCAGACGGCTTTCTGGCTCTCAACGTTTTCTTCCTGATTCCGATTGTTTGCGCGTCGCATGATATGGTTTGCCATCGACAAGGACACACCCATCCCGAAATTCCTGTCCGTTGCCGTTCCGTGCCGATGCCGACGTGTGAGTGTAAGTGCGAGTGCGAGTGCGTTTGGGACGGATTGGTTCGACGTGAGTCGTGAGTGTTGGAACTCGATTTGGTTTTTTTTCTTCTGTCTTGAGTTCGCTTCGACATGTCAATGCTAAGCGAGGGCACACGCTCACCAAAATGCGGAACACTCAGTCCGAGGCGTGAGGGATCATATCATGCATGTCCTGAGTCCTTTTTCGTGTTTCTGTTTCTGTTTCTGTTTCTGTTTTGCTTTTTGGGTTGGGTCGGACTTGACCAGGCGCGTTCGCGACGGAGTTGGCCAGTTGGCGGCACGATGGATTACCCGATCGAACTACAGCCATAGGCCGATCGAGTTGCTAGCAGCGCCATCGTTAGCATCAGTACATTCGAAGCAACGAAGTATAGCTCATCATGCATTCACGCTTCGTGATGGTCATGATCGTATTCACTTGCCGAGTTGCACCATCTGCGACGCAACGTCTTTGCACAGCATGTTGCTCGTCACGAACCAAATCACGAATCACGAATCACGAATCACGAATCACGAATTCCAGAGTCAACGAGTTGCACTACATTCACGATATTCGTGAATCGTGAATGTTTGCGTCGCGTGTCGCGATACGCCGGGTTTCGAATTGCCGCCAAGATGTTTGGATCGACGGTGCATTTCGTGTTGGTAGCTCCTGATTCGTGATTCAGACTTGGTGCTTGTTTGCACCTCGCCGATCCTTAGCGCTTGACTCACTTTTGCCGTACACGGCGGCCCTGGTATGCGATGTTGAGCCCAAACCTTGTAGATCCAGCTTTCACACCATATGCCGGCTTGGCGTTACAACATTTACCGGCCAACATTTACCGGCCCGCTTTCTTTTGCATGGCGGCCGCCGTTGCATCCAATTCATGCTCCATTTGTCATGCTTATGTACACAGACAGCGGCAAGACCAACATCGCAAAAATGTGCAATTCTGGCATCTTAACATCGACGACACCAAAAATTCACATCGTGGAAGACCGCAGAAGAAGCAGCGCGCGCGCTGAGCAACACTCGTGACTTTCTCAAATCGTGAATCACGAATAGCCACGGGAGCCGTGACAGAGCGTGGAGCGTCAAGTGGTAGTTACGTGAATCACAAATTGTGAGGTCCCAAGTGTGCGTCTCAAGTCTCGATTGCGCGTTGACCGCTTTGTCAATTTGACTCGAACGAAAGAAAGCGCAGTAAGAAGAATCAAAGAATCCAAAATCAAGAACGGCAAAGACACAGACACACACTCACACAAGCACAAGCACAAGCCTAGTCACGAGTTTAAACTACGCTTTGAGCTTTCGCTTTGGTGTCACTACGGCTTCTCTCTCGACAAGCAAGGCCATCTACTGTCTCCATCACCGGCAGCAGCAGTAGCAGTAGCAGTGCTCACACATTCATCATGGCCGAACCACAGATCGCATACGCTCAAGACGAATACGGTCGACCTTTCATCGTCGTGCGCGAGCAGGGCAAAAAGACGCGCGCCAACGGCATTCAAGCCATCAAGAACCACATTTCAGCAGCCAAGACGGTCGCCAACATCCTCAAAACATCGCTCGGACCACGCGGTCTGGACAAGATTCTCATCAGCCCCGATGGCGACATCCAGGTCACCAACGATGGCGCCACCATCATGAACAACATGGAGCTTGACCATCAGATCGCCAAATTGCTCGTCGAATTGAGCAAGAGTCAGGACGACGAGATCGGAGACGGAACCACCGGCGTCGTCGTGCTCGCAGGTGCGTTGCTCGAACAGTCGGAAGCGTTGCTCGACCGAGGTATCCACCCCATCCGTATCGCCGACGGTTTCGAGCGCGCCTGCAACCTCGCCGTGCAAGAACTCGAAAAGGTCGCCGACCTGGTCGAATTCGACAAGGACAACATCGATGAGCTCATGAAGGTCGCCAAAACATGTCTCGGATCCAAGATTGTCTCGAAAGCGTCGGACAAATTCGCCAAGATCGCCGTCGACTCGGTGCTCTCTGTTGCCGATCTCAAGCGACGCGATGTCGACTTTGAGCTGATCAAGGTAGACGGCAAAGTAGGCGGTGCATTGGAAGATACGCAACTCGTACAAGGCGTCGTGATCGACAAGGACATGTCGCATCCACAGATGCCTCGTGTCGTCAAGGACGCCAAGATCGCCATTCTCACCTGTCCCTTTGAACCGCCTCGTCCCAAGACTAAGCACAAGCTCGACATCACCTCGGTCGACGAGTATCGCAAACTTCAAGACTACGAAAGACAAAAGTTTGAAGAGATGATCAAGCGTGTCAAAGACTGTGGTGCCAATCTGGTCGTCTGCCAGTGGGGATTCGATGACGAAGCCAACCACCTTTTGCTGCAACACCAACTGCCCGCGGTGCGATGGGTGGGAGGACCGGAGCTAGAGTTGATCGCCATCGCCACCAACGGCCGCATCGTGCCACGCTTTGAAGATCTCTCACCGGAAAAGCTGGGTCGAGCGGGTATTGTGCGCGAAGTGGGTTTCGGCACGACGCGCGATCGCATGCTCATCATCGAAGAGTGCGCCAACACGCGTGCCGTCACCGTCTTTGTGCGCGGTTCGAACAAGATGATCATCGACGAGGCCAAGCGCGCACTGCATGACGCCATCTGCGTGGTGCGCAACCTGGTGGTCGACAACCGTGTCGTGTACGGTGGTGGGGCCGCCGAGATCTGCGCTTCGGTCGCCATCTCCAAGGCAGCCGACGAGATCGCCTCGTTGGAGCAGTACGCCATGCGTGCGTTCGCTTCGGCACTCGACGCTATCCCGCTAGCGCTAGCCGAAAACTCGGGTTACTCGCCCATCGAAACGTTGGCAGAAGTCAAGTCGAGACAGGTAACCGAGAAGAATCCCAAATTGGGCATCGACTGCATGGGCGCTGGTGACAACGATATGAAGAACTGCCGCGTCTTCGATCCGCTTGTCTCCAAGAGACAGCAGCTGCTGCTCGCAACGCAGCTGGTCAGGGCGGTGCTCAAGATCGACGATGTGATTGAACAGCACAACATCGAATAATTACGCCATTCCCCCTTGTACGATACTTTGATCTCCTTCGAAATCGCAACGCTGGTCGCGTCGTGCAGTCTGTGAACATGGTCGAGCCAGCCGCCCGCAAGCCGCCCGCAAGCCGCTCGCAAGCCGGTCCGATCTTGACTGTTGGGCGTTTGTGTGCAAGGAGCGTGTGTAGGATGAGGTCAGTGTGGGACAATTCACAAGTTGAGCATTCACGATTTTGAGCCATGCAAAGAGAAACGGGCGCCGATTGCTAAGGCATGTCTATGGATTTCTTTGACGTTTACGTTGAGCTTTATGATAACTCGGACTTGGGCTGCTTGAGTTGTGGCGTGCGAGGCATCGGAGGAGCCGCGTTGGAGACCCATAGGTTCAGCCTGTACAAAGCGATGCCCAAAGGAGCGGTGATATGTGAGTGTTTGACCGTGTACACGCACGCTAGCTCGTGCATCTCGGGGGTTGGTGCGAGCAAATCCTGGATTGCCTGCTGAAACCTCTGTGACTGATGTGCATCTTGGAAGCTCGGCTGAAAAACATGGCTTTCAACGCGCACGTCTTTCGTCTGAGTCTGCAGGCGTATTTGCCAGCGTCTCGGCTGGAGAAGCGTATCGTCGTCTGGACGGGCAAACAGATCGAGCCGTCTGCTTGTGCCAAACCTGTCCACCAACTCGTGCAGCTCCTGGATACACCGTTCGCCCAACTGCCACCACACCAGATCCTCGATCTGTGCCGCCAACACCGCTTTGGAATCCACCCGTTTGTAGCTCGCCTTCTGCCTCAAGTGTGCAAACACGCGCGCGTCCAACGTGATCCAGGTGCCCGTGCCCGTCTTGCGTGGTGAGTATTTCGGATGCAGAATCGCATTCGGCAGCACCACAATCCGCTCGGCTGCTCCTGACGGCTGTGAGGCCTTGCTCGATAAGCCTGCCGAGCTGTACTTGTCAGAAGCCGAGGTGGATAGTGTTGGCGCAAGCCGAACCGGTTTCAGTTGCAACATCAGGCTTGTTGGTAGGACCTTGGATGTGACGATGCATTTGCGGAGCGGGGAGGAGAGCATGTGAAGGTGGATTGAGCCGAGCCAGCGAGACTGGAGAGCGGTGAGGGATGAGCGCGCCGCACCGGTGAGGCTTGTAGCGGGAGGAGTCATGATGATGAAGCCAGATTCAATGACATGGTAGCTATCCTTCAGAGCAAAGCGATCCAACAGCTAAGGTAGTTCTCACGATCCAAAGAAAGCGCACCGGACCCTGACTTTGTGCCAAGCAGACTCACGATTCGTTGTTAGTCGTGAGTTGTCTGCCCGATCGATGCATGTACACCTCCACACCCGATGAATGTCCGAATTCCGAACCGAGATTTTTTTCATCACGAATTGTTTGTGGAATGCACCTCTGGCCAAGCTTTTCCACAGCGTTCAGTCGGCTTCGCTGACGCTTCGTGCATCCGCGACAGTCGAATCTTGATGTATCCGCTGCGCACTTTGCACCAACGTTGTTCTCTTACACATAACGCATACCTCGATTGGATAGGGCCGCTTCTGGACGCACAACCATGTCGAACGATCGCAACGCGCAAGAATTGCTCAAATGGGGTCTTGCCAACTCGGGCTCGACCGGTGTCGCATCATTCGCGTCGCAATCGGTCGAGCAAATTTCGGCCGACATCGAAGCGGGCCGACGACCGGATCTGGCAGACCCAAACCTGTACAACGCGATCATGGGCAAGTCTGAAGCACAGATGATGGCGGAAGAACTCTCGGTCGCCATCGACACGTCTCGCACACTCCCGGATCGGATGACGGCGTTGGACAACTTTGAAATGCTGATCGAACAGATCGACAATGCCAACAACATGACGTCGATGAAGATGTGGTCGCCGATCATCTCGCTACTTTCGGCCCCCGAGGCTGAGATCCAGACCGCCGCAGCGTGGATCATAGGCACCGCGGTGCAGAACAACGATAAGGCCCAAATGGCGGTGCTTGACTTTCACCCCGTAGCCGCCTTGCTCGATCTACTGCACAGTCACGTCGACGAGGTGAGGGCCAAGGCAATGTATGCGCTCAGTGGTCTGCTCAAGCACAACCCGGCTGCGATGCACCAGTTTGATCAACTCGACGGATGGAACATGCTCAACATGGCCTTGGTCGATCCGAATCTGGGCCTAAGACGCAAGACGGCCTTCTTGATCAATGCACTACTCTTGCAAGACCCAAACTCGTTGGATTCGCAACCTGCATCTACCAGCACTGCTACCGCGATCGCTCCTGTCTCCTTCACCCCTCCCACCCCCACCGCGCCACCAGCACCACTAGAACGCGGGCCAGAAACGCTCCGAACCTCGATCCCGCATCCTAACGTCGCGCGTGCGCTCGTCCAGTCCAACATCATCAACACCCTCATCTCCTCGCTCCTCCCTGCGCACACCTTACCCGACACACTCTCACCCCCTCCCACCGGCGCCAACGGCGACTCAGACGCGCGCCTCGACCTCGACTTTGCCGAAAAATCCGCCGCCGCCATCCTCACCTTCACCACCAAACTCCCACCTTCCCCCTCACACCCCCTAGACCCCACAACCATCTCCCTCTTCAAAGCGCTCCTCGTCCAGCTCCAAGCCAAACCGCTCGACTCGTCCGACCCCGCTTCCACACGATGGGCCGAACTAGGAATCCACGCTCACGACTTCGACCAATTCAAACACAAGATCCACGCTTTGTAACCTCGTTCGCACAACCACTCGCATTCTCGCTGATCACATCGGCATCGAAACGAACGCACGCGCCTCCGCCAAAACCCAAAATGAATGCTTGCATGTGTCTGTGCGTGTGCCTGTGCGTGTGTACCGTGTCACTGTACCCAGCGGTGCTCGACGTCGAAAGCCAGCGTCGATGACGACTCGAACGTCAGAGCGGGCAGGCCGAGGCTGATCTGGTCGAACGCATCGGCTCGACAGAGCGGACAAGTCTTGGCAGTTTTGAACCATGTCTGTTGTGTACCAACCGAAGCACGCCAAGGGTTTGCGTTAGCACAGACGCATCTCTCTCGCAATTGCGCAACACTCGCCGCTATAGCCATGCCAGTTACACTTACCCGGATACAATCCGCATGGAACGCATGGCAGCACTTGTTGATGCTCATAAGCATGTCCGAATCCAGATAGTCTTCGCGGCAAATCGGGCACATGGTGTCTCGCGCAGTCCAAGCGCGCTCAACCTTTTGTTTGCCTTTGCCCTTTCCTACCAGAAGAGGTGAAGCACAAGATGCATCTCGTTGTCGGCATGAACCGCCGTCCCACTTGCCGTACTCGCACGTGGGCAGCGTATCGATGAGGCTCTGCGGCACACATATTTCGGCAGCTCCCAGTCGTTCGCTGAGCTGCGTCAATCCCTCGTAAGAATTCAGCTCGGCCCAGTCTTCATCGGCGATGAAATTGCGTGCATCAAGCGAGAGATGCGGTGGATGGCCAAACGTATTCGAGCTTGACGCGGGCGTGGGCTCAAACAGTCGCGGAAGAGCGTGCGAGTGCGACGCCTCGGACTCGAACGCCATGCGCAAGAGTGGATCGCGCACATCGCCATCCACCCCCTCATCGAGCATGGTATCGTGGGTCATCAGCCGACCGAGGTACTCGAGCGCAGATTCGTTCTCATACCTTTCTCGACTCAACGAGCTCGACAGACGGCCGCGAGCGCTTTCGAATCCGCTCGTCTGTCTGGCGTCCAGACGTGGGCTCGCGCCAAACGGATCGAAGCGCGCCTGGGCGGTCGAGACGTTTGGCTCTGCGAGCTCTGACGCCATGCGAAGGGCGAATTGCGATCTTAGCGAGGCAGAAATGTGGGGCTGATTGTGGGCCTCTTCGGATCGACGCGCATCGGCTCGCGAGCTGTTGTTGCGTAGTGACTCGGCTTGGTTCGTCGTGTTTGAATCTGGTCGAGAATCCGCTTCGACCCTAGTCCTAAAGATGCTCCGTGAAGATCGGCTGCCTCTAAGTCCGAAGGGGCGCTGCACGGCACCAAAGTCGTCCACTGCGGCGTGCTCACGAGTCTGCGCACTGACTCGGAGACGGAAGGGTTGGCGCCAACTTTCGGGCCGCTCTGGGGCCATCGTAGCAGCGGCAAGTGGGGGCTCATGACGACGCGTCTCTGTTGTGCGGCCGGCGTCTTCTCTGTGAGACGACGGATAGCGATGCGAGGAGGCTTGAGCGGTCGGAGAAGCATCGGGCGACCTCTCGGACAGATATGTGGAGGGCGACTGCGAGAGATGTGGGCAAGGCAGTGTGCTCCAAGACAACGCTATACTCCGAGACAACGCTGTACTCGCAGAGAATTCAAGGCTGGACAAAGACCGATCAGAGAATGGTGCGGGGATGCGTCTGCGCAGGTTTTGCGATGCGAGTGGGCGAGGAGCATTGTGGCCCAAGCCATTCGCTTCGTCTGCCGCAAATGAGAGAGTGAGGGGAGAAGCGGTGCGTACGTAGGGCAACTGCGGTGCAGTAGGTTGCAAGGCTTGGTCGCGAGAGGAATGCAGGTGTTCTGTACGAAGAGCATTGGCTGCGTTCGGAGACAAGCGGCTGTCATGTGTGCTTTCGGCTCGAGAACTGAGCCGCAAATCGACCGCCCTGGTGAATTCGGCCATAAAGGTATCGGATGTGCTGCTGGAGGGGCGATCCACTAATGCTTGGCTGTGTTGGGGCGGGTCGTTGCGCAGAAGGTCGTTATCGCGAATGTAGAACGCCCTGCGACGGCGAATCAAGCTGCTGGAGCGTTGAGCTCTCGCGCTATCCAGGAAAGCTGTTCGACGATGTGAGAGATCAGCTCTCGAGTGATCTGAACGAGCCGCACTATCCAATGGTTCGGGAGAAAGGCAAAGGGCAGCGCCTGGTGCGAGGGGATGGATGTCACGAGTGCTGCTGTTGACAAGTAAGGAAGTACGATGGGCGTGCGGCTCGACTTGCACTGGTGTATGAATGCGTGGCATAACGACGGTGCTGGAGCTTGCAGCTGGCGGCTCGCTGCCATGTGCAAGCGATTGGTGGTCGGAATTATGACGACGAAAAGACCGCCGTTTCTTATTTGCTGTGCTGGGTAGAGCATAACCTGAGTGCGAGGAGGACTGCATAGCTGGGTTAAGTGATACATCAAAAGAGTTGTTTGGCGAGCCGAGCGCAGATGATGAACCGCTGGCATCCTCTGCAGGCAGCAGGTGGGATTGATGACGAGGTGAGCTCGAGGGAGATGAAGCCATCTCACGAATAGAGCGCTTCAGGGAGAGCTCTTCATAGGGCGCACATTGTGAATCTGCGGTGATCAAGGAGGGGCGCTCATAGCGAGAGTGGCTTGTAGAGCTGGATGCGGTTGCGCGATCGTCCATCTGAGATATGGGAGAAGCGATCCAGTAGTTGGTCTCGGAGTCGCTGGGAATAAGCCTTGATTTGCCTTTGGCGTTGCGATGCGATGGATCTGCTGACGTGGCGGCAGGATGATGAGAGGTGCTGCTGCTCCATGCGGGTCGAGAGTGAGCAGAGCGGCTAGACTCTGCGAGAGAGAATTGGAGTTTTTGGGAATCGTCGTCCGAGTCATCGCAAGCTCGCGCCTTTCCCTTATCTGGGCGATGGGGGAGAGAAGGGGGGTGATCAGAGGCAGCAGGCAGGGCTCTTGGATCTGGTGAAGTGGAGGCAAAGCCATCAACTACAGCAAGGAGATCCATTGCGATGAGGATGGTCGTGTTGGCTGTCGATAGATGTAGTGAAGGACCAGAGCGTTTGCGTGTGTCAAAGTAATGTGCGTATGATGGCAGGTGCAAGCCAAGAAGCAAATGCCCGCCTGGCTGATCCAAAGGGGTCGATCTCGATGAGGCGTGTAGGATGATCTGTGTTTGGTTGCGTCGGTTGACTGAAGCTTGGGAAGCGATGAGGGTTGCAGTCGTACTCTGAGAGGAAGAGGGAGCAAAGATGGTGATCAGGATCGAGGTTCAAGTCGAGCTCGAACGGCCCCAAGGAGCCGATGCACGAACCACAGAGAGCTTAACGGGAGACAGACACATGCACCAGCAGCACAGCAGCACAGCAGCACAGCAGCCGCAACAGCAGCAGCAGACCTCACGTTGGTGCGACAGGGTCAATTCGTGATTGAGTGAGACTGAGCAGAGCACACTTGTGACTTGACAGCGCTGCTCAAGCCTTGACGCTTCGTGTTCGGTGCTTGTGGCCGTGTCTTGTAAAGTCACATCTTTGATTCAGTCACGGCTGATTCACGATTCAGTGATTCGTGATTGTAAGGATCGGTATCGGTATCTAATTGCTGTGGTCAGCTGCCGCGTTTTTTTTCGAGGCTGATCAGGGTCCAGCATGCAGACAGCATGCACATACAGTAACGTTCAGTCAACCAAGTTAAAAGTTAGCACACCAAGCGAAATCATAAGTGACGTTTTAGAGAGGCCGTTGCGCTTTTCGTCTTTCAGGATTCGTGATTCACGATTCACATTCGTGATTTCACCTTGCAAGCAAGTCTTGAGTTGTGATTGCATCGGTCTGCCTTGAAATCACAGAATCAAAGACAGAGAAAGAGACGGACAGAGAGCCCACCCGCACAAATCACGAACCACAAGTCGTGTACACACACCTACCTTTTCGACTCTTTCTTGGCTTGCTGACTGACCGGCTCTGTCACCATCCGCTGTTTCGATGTACGCTTTGGTTACGATTCGTGATTGCGCTTCTTGCTCGTCAAATGTGACCGCCTCCAGCTTTACTCAGCTCGAGCTTCCATCAAGGCCACTTTGCAGACCATCGAACCAAAAGACGATCCAATCGTGAATGTGTTTTGAGTCGAGACGCTTGTCCCCATTCACGACTGTATCAACGAGTCAAGATTTCTTGCGCTTGGCTGACTTTATCATACGTGACAAGTTAACTTGGCTCAAATCACGAATGAGAACCGCTTGGGACAACGTAGCCCTAAGTCGCAGAGTAGCTTCCCCACCAATCACGAATAGTAACTTAATAAGTTAACCCATACAGTAACTAACGTACTAGTCGTGAGTCACACACAGTCCCCACACCACATTCGTGATTTTCCGTTTTGGAACCTTCACAGTCACACATCACAAACACGAGTGAGTTTTTCGTGGAGAGTTCAGCTTGCTTTTTCTCTGCCGCAATTGTTGTGGAATTATTGTGATTGCTTCGCTTCACCTTTTTGCACGTTCCAGAAATCCAAATCGGTGTTTCGGAATTCGGATGCTCTGAGAAAAAGTCGACAAGTGACACAAACACTTTCGACTCTCCGACTCACGAGTCGACAAGCAGACTAATCGTGAATCCTTTCGCCTTCGGTGTTTCTTCCTCTGTCTCGCCAACATCCTCCACAATCCCTTCTGGTCCTGCAAGCCACTACACCGTCTCTGTGTTCTACTCTGACTGCAGCATTGCTTTGAGCACGATCCGCTCCTTGTCGTTCTTCTGCGTCTTGGAACCGTCGCGTTTCTTCGAGCGTCCAACCCACGTCGTTGTGCCTCATGCCACGAGCTGTCGTTCCTCCATGATCACATCATAAATCTGCTCGAAAATCATCTGATGCACGCCTCAGAGCGATTGTACAACATGAATCACGACCGCAAACCCGCCGCTGCGTCGCAGCCAGCCCCCGCACCGCTGCAACCACCATCCGTGACCATCCAGCCCTTAATCTCCTTCTCCACCATCGATGCGCCATCTCAACGCTTCTACGCCGTCAGCACCGCAGTCTTGATCCAGGCGTGCAAGTACTCGACTATCGTTCGCGGCTGGATTGCATCTCCTTCCTCAATCTCGGCATCCTCAATAGCTTTGCACGCCAATCCCACCACTGTCTCTCTTTCTACAGCACTCTTCCTCAACTTTGCCCTTCTCTTTGTCCTCTCGCGTCTCGGTATTCCCTTGCTGGACCCGCGACTGGCTTCCTACCAACCTCCCTCATCTGTCCCAACGCCACAAGCAAAATCAGCAGTGCTCCAGCCGCCAAAGAAAGTCGGTCTCACCTACGCCCACTATCTCGCTCTCTTTGTCGCTCTCTCTTTCACAGACGCCACGCTACTGGGATCCGCGTCCACAAATCCGCTCATCTTGATGCTCAAGGGCCTCTTGAGTCTGTTCCAGCTCGCCGCCGCTACCCTTGGCCTCAGCCTTCCCACCGCTGGTCTCTTGCCCGACGCGCTCAGTCGCCAACTCGCCATCAATGAGGGTCACGTCCGCGTCCGCGACCTCATCCAGCCCAAAAGCCACATTCTTGGCCAACACACCATCCACATTCTACCCCATAGCACCGCAAAACTCTTGCCCTCCAGCGCATGCTACTGCGTCGGTCCACAAACGCCTCAGGTCACCGTCCCAGTTCTTTTCAGTAACGCACACCCTGATCTGCTCCAGTACTCGATCACCGACTTTGCCACCGGCCACTCCAGCTATTTTAACGTCAGCATCGATCATCTCATCCCCTTCGGAGCTACCAGTAGCGATGACAATGCCGATGAGCTGAACGTCATCAATGCTGCTGCAAGATCCCACTCATCCAAACAGACAAGTCGTCAAAGCAATCTACTTGACGGAGAAGATGCTCTTGATGATCCCACCTCACTACTCAAAGGTCTTTCGTACGCAGACAGGGCGCGAATCCGCGCAGAGCGTCGCGCCAAATCCCTCAGCAAGCGTTCTGCCTCTCTCGACACGCCAAAGACTAAGCACACCCCATCTAATCGAAACAACCAACAGCTACTCTGGCACTTGCCCCTCACACAACCTGGTCGTATCCGTCTCGAGCGTGTTCTGGATAAATCTCGCAATGACGCTCGTATCTCTACTTCAGAAGTCCTCGTCGTACAGTGCCCATCCACCAGGCTCATTCCGGCGGTATCTACGCCCGTCGGCACCACGCATCCGCTCCAGACACAGCACAAGTGTCCCGGCGATCGAGCCGACTTTGCGGCGCAGGTTAGTGGTGTTGCCCCCCTCGAGCTCGAATATCGTCGTATCTTTGACCCTCTCCCGTTCGCCGGTTCGTCTGGCCGTCCAAAGGATCACTCCCGCCAGGACACCAAGCGCAAGATCTCACGCATTTCTCCATCTCATCACACCTCGCCCCTTCTTCTACCTGAAGCAGAAGCGCTCCTCTCGCCTGCTGAACGGCTCGCTCTTGCACGCGAGCGCACGCGAGCAGCATCTCGTCGCGACGTCGCAGGCCACGAGGACTTCTCCTGGGCTGTCTCAGTCGACGTGGACATGCCGCTCAGCAGCATTGAACTTGAGCAATCCGGCAATTACACATATCTTCTCGAAAGCGTTACGGATGCCTGCGGCAACCGTGTTGCTGTCAAATCCAATCGTGATACGCCTCTCTCGCTCACCCACAAGGCACGCAAAAAAACCAATCGCGACATCGCGTCTGCTTCCACTTACCAGCAGAGCGTCATTGCCCATACTCGTCGCAGTGTCGCCTTCGATTCTAGACAATGTCGACCGGGGCACCCTCTTCCGCTTTTGCGAAACGTCAACGGCTTGGACTTGACTCTTGAGTCCAGCATCGACGCCGAACAGAGCGGTGACTGGGACGTCAAAGTTTCCTTCCAACCAGACAATACCGCTGCTGGTAAAGGCCTCTGGGCGCGCCAAGCCGCCAAGCCATCCGTAATGCAGCTCACTCTGCCCGCTAACAGCTCTCGCACTCCATTTACTATCGAAAAGCCAGGAACGTACCGAATTGACGACATCGCCGGACCTTTCTGCGCTGGAGAGGTCGGCTCCTCTTGGACGTGCGAGGTGGTCGACGTACCACCTCCCACCGCGCAGATCAACTTCAGCAGCATCGAGGATCGCTGCGCGGGCCCAGTAGGCGTCAAAGCCATGTCGGTGCTCACTGGCATCCCACCTTTCCAACTCGAGTATGAAGTGACCAAGCAGGGTCGTCATCCTGAGCGCAAGATCCGCACCATCTTTGATCAGACCCGTGACGAGCTCGACTTCCGGCCCGATGTCGATGGTGCGGTTACGTACAAATTCGTCAAGCTCCACGACAGCAATTATCGCGGCATTCCGCTGGACGGACCGTCTTTCACCCAGGTCTTCCACCCGCTCTCGACTGCCGAATTCACCGCGCCCATCCGCATGCACGATGACCGAGCAGTGATGCAGAGCTGCAGTGGCAAGCAGGCCGAAGCTGATGTCCGATTCAGCGGTGCAGGACCTTGGGACCTCACGTACGCCGTTCGAGCAGGCGACAGCGTCGAGACCAAAGTGGTTCAAGGCATCACGCAGTCGCCGCACAAGCTCAAGATCGACATTCCCAAGTCTGTCGCCGCATCTGGCGGTCTGGTCACTGTCAGCCTGGTCAAGATTCGCGATGCGCGGGGCTGTGAAAAGTCGCTCGCTACACGCGATCTCAACGTCGAGGTTCGACGCGTACAGCCGAGCGTTGGATTCTTGCCGACCAAGGCGGAAAAGAGTCGTCATCTTGAAGTTCTGGCAGGAAAGGCATCTCGTCTTCCGGTCCGCCTCAGTGGTCAAGGTCCATGGCATGTCGACTACTCTTGGAAGGCCGACGAGTCTGCCGACGAGGTTGATCTCAGCGCCTCGCTGAAGAGTGTGGATGCAGAGCTGCTGGCCGAGCATCCCGGTCTGTACACGATCAAGCACATCCGCGACAGGTACTGCCCCGGTATCGTGCTCCAAGGTCAAGACGAGTTCCGCGTTACTGTCCGACCGCAGCCGCACGTCCAGTTTGCAAGCGATGCCGGCGTGCCCGCACGCAACGGTAGCCTGGTTCGTGCTCCTGTCTGCCGCGGCCAGCCTGACTCGGTGGATATTGTCATGACGGGCCAATTCCCGCTGGATGTCGAGTACGATCATATCGCGCCGTCTTGGAGCGCCAGCAATGAGCCCGAGGCTGCAGCCCCGCTCGCATCGGCTGCGCACGAAGTGGCTCTGCACGGCAAACGTCGCAAGACCGCTTTCACCTCGGCGCTGAGCACAACCAACCTGGAGCTCTCGACGGCTCTGCCCGGCTGGCATACGTACATCATTGATTCGGTTGGCGACGCGGTCTATGCTCCGTCGCGCTTGCAGGGATTCAGCATGGAATCGCCGAGACGGCTTGAGCAGATGGTATTGGCGCTTCCGGGTGCGTCGTTCGTCGGGGTATCTTCCAAGAATCGCCGGCCTTCACTGTGTGTCGGCGATGGCCTCGATCGACTCAGCAGCAGCCCGTTGACGCTCAAGCTGCAAGGTAAGGCTCCCTTCACTGTGATGTTCGAGGTAGCCCCGGTCTCGAGTACTTACGGAGAGGACACGTACAAGTTCACTCGTAGCGGCATTCAATCGCACGAGTACAAGCTGGACCTCAAGACGGACGAATTTGCGTTCAGCAGCAAAGGCTTCTGGACGATCCGTGTGGTCGAGGTCACCGATGCCAACCAGTGCCAGGCTGCTAAGATGGCGGAAAGCAAGCGTGCAGGACAGGACGACAAGAGTGTGCTAATTGAAGTTGCTGAGACGGCCGACATCGCCTCGGTCTCGACGCGCCAAGACTATTGCATCGGCGAAAAGGTGGAATTTTTGCTTCAAGGAAGCCCACCTTGGACTGTATCGTACGATTTCAACGGCGAATCGGCGCAGGCAGCGGTGACTAGTGCCGAGTTCTCTCGTATTGCTGAACGACGGGGTGTATTGGAGATCAAGAGTGTAGCGCACCAGCAGAACCAGTGTCGACGCGATATCAACGCGCGCATCTCGCACGACATGGTCAAGACGATTCACGACTTGCCCAGCGTGCGCATCTCGGAGGGCACACACTTTGTCGAAGATCTGCGTGAGGGCAACCAAGCCGAGATCATCTTGCACTTGCAAGGTGTACCGCCGTTCAGCTTTACCTATCAGAGAAGCGAGCCGGTGGACACGCATGCTCGGCCGAAAGTGTTGGAGACCAACACGGTGAGTGGCATCTTGCAAGACAAGTACAGCATCTGGGCCGCGGTCGAGGGCACTTGGAGTGTCACCTGGTTGCAGGATCGGTGGTGCCAGGTGTCGTTGGATTATCAGAGTGGCGCTGCGACACCGTTGGGTAAGTCCAGATTGGCGATTCAGAACGACGCGCATTCGGCGTGAGTCGTTGCGATCCATGATGGGCGTGATCCATGTCAATTGCCTTACTGCCGAACCATCCACTTAGTTTTCAGTCGTGAATACATTCCTGGTTTCGGTTGCGCTGTACCTTCTCTTACTATGTTCCGACGAGGATCAGGAAATCATACGAGTCAAGCTCAACTTTGACTCAGCATGTGTGACTGTCATACTCAGTGAGCGCGAGCTAGCTGGTGGGGCTGCCTTGGAAGGAAACACGAAACATGCCTGCCGTGTATGACAGGACGCGTTTGCTGTTAACGGATGGACAAAGTGAGCACCAACCAAGTCTTTTAGTCGAGGTTGTTGTGCCGTGTGCCTCACGACCAGAAATTGTGCGAGCGAGTTCCGAGTTCCGAATTTCATGAGCGAGTCAAGTTGGGACGTTGACGACTCGAGCTTTGCAGGTTCGTGTGGGAACATTCATTCGTGATTGTCTGCTGGACGATAAGTACTTGGCGGCCGACGTTGAAAGATTGGGTGGTTTTTACGACTATGCCGCCCAAGCGTCCGATCCGCAATGTGTTTGGCAACGACGACGACGATGGTTTCGGGGCCGACGCGCCGAATGGCACACCGCCAAAGAAGCCTCGTGCGGATGCTTCGCGGACTACCATGGAGCGTCTAGGCGGTCCTCCGTCGACTACGCCAGGGCCAGCTTCGCGGAATGCAGTGGGTGGATCAGGGGAGAACACCATCCAGGCGCAGGTGGCTGCAGCCAAGGCAAGAGCACATGCATTGATGAGTGCAATGCAGAACAAACGCTCAACATCGTCTCTGACTGCGGCGAGTTCTTCCCGCCCTGCTTCTGTGCCAGTAGCCACGTCGTGGTCATCATCCAGATCTGCCCCAGTAGGCAGTGCTGCGGCTGGTCCATCCACCTCGATATCGGCAGCTCCTGAGACAAGCACGACGACAAGACCTTCCGCTGCTGTAAATATTCAAGCGCAGCTCGAAGCTGCACGAGCAAAGGTGCAGGCGCAAATCGCCGCGTTGAACAAGAAACCCAGACTGCCTGCAGAAACAAGCACTTCTCGTCCAAGCTCATCGCTACCACCGACCAACTCCAACGTCGGCGCTCCACCAACGTCGTCTTTGGCGTCTGCATCGAAAGCGCCAACAGGTATCCACCCATTGCTGCTATCCAATCATCTACCGTACCAACCGAAAGAATCTACATCGACCTCGTCCGCCGTATCCACCTCGTACGTCAAGGGCAAGAGCTCGGTTGCATCAGATTTCAACCCGTACCTGCAAGCAAGTCGTGAGCTAGCGGCCGAGTCGAGCTCGGAAAAGCCCAAGCATCGATCGATGCACAAGGGGTTCCAATTCCACAAACCGGGGCGCCACGTACGCGAAGCCGAAGAGTTGCGTCGAGAGCAGCAGATGGAACAAGTCAGGAAACGCATCGAGGAAAGCGCACACAACGCGCGCTTGAAACAAGAGGGATCAAACGAAACGAGATTATTGAAACCAGCTCCTCCCGAGATTGAATGGTGGGATTCCAAGCTTGTTTGCCAGCCGTGCTACGACGATGTTCCGGACGTTGGGTCGCAGACGATCGAATCGATGCTCGAGGCAGCCAGCGAGGGAAATGGGGCCATCCTGCTATTTGGAGACAAATCTCCCATCGACCACTACGTCCAGCATCCGATTCCGTTGCGTGCACCTTGGGACCATATCGCTGTTCGACCACGTGCGTTGATGCTGACCAAACGTGAACAGCGCAAACTGCGACGTCAACGGCGGGCAGCCGAACAACAGGACAAGCGCGATCGCATCAAGATGGGACTGTTGCCACCGGAGCCGCCCAAGGTGAAGCTGTCGAACCTGATGCGTGTGTTGACGTCTGAGGCGGTTTCTGATCCGACCAAGATCGAAGCGCGCGTCCGACGCGAGATCGCCGCCCGCAAGGACGCACACGAACGTCAAAACGCCGAGCGAAAACTCACACCAGAACAGCGACGCGACAAGCAGCAACGCAGCAAGCAGATCGACGAGACCAAAGGTATATACTGCCACGTGTACAAGGTGAAGCATCTCATCAGTCCGAGGCACAAGTTCAAGCTTCGAAGAAATGCCCTGGATCATGCGTTGACGGGCGTGGTGATTTTCCACCCGACCATGGCGCTCATCGTGGTCGAGGGAAGCGGCAAGGCACTCAAGCAGTATAAACGACTCATGACAGTGCGCATCGATTGGACCGATCCTGCGGATCCCACTGCACCGGAATCCGCGGACAAGCAAGATCCCGACTTGGCCACCGCCACCGCTAGCGCGCCGGTCGCGTTCAAACACCTCACCACCAGCCAAGAGAATGTCGACTGGTCCACCAACACGTGCCAACTCATCTTCGAGGGCCCCATTCGCCAACGGTACTGGTCCGCATTCCGCGCGCACGCCGCCCCGACCGATCAAGCCGCACGAGACGCTCTCGGCGATGCCATGCAGGGGTACTGGGACCTTGCCACGCGCGCTGACCAGAGTCTGGTCGATCCGTTCTAAACAGGCTACCGCTCGCCATCCCAAACAATTCCGTCCACGCTGCGACAAGTCGAAACCAAGCTGCTCAAGACACGTCTGTGTGTGTGTGTGTGCTTTGCAAGCAATGGTGATGATTTTGGCATTCACGATTCCCCACAGTGTGAGAGGGGATACGTCTATGGTGTAGGCAACGCTGGCGGAGCATGTGGGGTCGCATCTTGCACCCTTCCAGCGCGCTCGAAGCTTGCATCCTTGAGCATGTAAGCGGGTCTCCATCTTCCCTTTGCAGTGCCATCGCCTACCAACACGGGTTGCTCAGTTGAGGACGTTTGCTGCTCGTCGTCCATGCGTAATTTTGGGTTGGGCAGCGTATTATGCGTTGAACCCAACGACGTATAGCCTTGATCGTACAAGAGACAATACGGAACGCCCTGGTCTCCACCACCTGCTGTTCCCCAATGCGTAGCCAGCTCTTGCCTAGACCATCCGATGCTGGCGTCGTTCGAGGCGAGGTGAGGACACCTTAAAAAGTGCCATACGTCCTGATACGACCAATCCAGGATCGGATGGATGCGTTCGACCCGCGGCCAGTCTTTGTCGGTCCAGGAACGTGCGCATAGTTGTGGGCCGTGAGGGTCGTCTCTACGCGTACCGACAAACATGGCACGGATATCGCGAGGTTTGCGCGACTCGCGCACGTCGGCATGGGTGAGCGCATCCGAGGTACGGGTGATGCCGACTTGCTCTCGTCCTCCGCCATCGAGGTAGGTGCGAATGCCCTTCTTCATTCCACCGTGTACTGAGATGACCTGTAGATTGTATCCGTGTGTCGGGGAAACGCAGAAGCGGATGAACTTTTCCACCGTCGGAAATGGCGACGGACAGGTAATGTAGAGCGAAGGTATCGGCGGAATCGGCGACGTTGACGAATCAGCATTCACGCCACTATCCAATCGGTTCAGCCTGCGCAGTACAGCAGATAGAATGTGCACCAGCACGGTACAGTCTTTGCCGCCGTTGAAGCTGAGTGCACAGTGTTGTTGACCGACTTCGTGGATCACCTGTTCGCAGAGCTGTACTGCGGACTGTACTTTGCGAGCCAGTTCCGGATAGCGCTGTGCCGTGGCATGGTCTTCGAACAGACTGTAGACTGCATCGATGGATGCAAGCCATTCTGGTGGTGGGTGCGGTTGCGGTTGCGGTTGCGGTTGCGATGTGGTGGTGCCAGTGGATGCTGCGACAGCGTGCGCGCTACCGTTGGACGTCATTCGCAAAGCTTGTGACGTATCGCGTATTGTGCTCGTCCAAGCGATGTGTCGGCGAGTGAAAGGGGCGACAAAGTGCAAGCTGGATCGTGGAGCAAGTATGGATAAGGCCTCAATCATGAAGGTTGTTGGGTAGACAGCTCAGAATACAGCGAATCACGAATCACGAATCACGAATCACGAATCACGAGTGGTGGTCCGAGCTGCGCGCCACTGACGAGTGTGACTGACGACTAGGTGATCCTGGAAAATATCCATCTGGAAATCGTGAAATCACAAATGGCTAGAAACACGAGATCCGCGGTCAAAGCCGACGCTGTGTCCAGGAACGCTTCAGATAACTTAGGCACTCGTGACTCTGCCATTTTCACGATTCACGATTCACGATTATTGATTATTAATATTTCAAGATTCACGATTGATGACCGTAAGCTACTGTATAGGGAGGCGTTAAAAAAATTCCTTCTTGTTGTTGCTTTGTGGAGGAAGGTTCAGATCTGGCTGAGCGGTAACTTGGCTGTATTTGGCGTGCGACAGGCGTGCGACAGTCAGAGCAGTCACATTCGTGATTTACAATCAACCACAAATTGTCAATCACAAACGGGAAACAAACATGAAACTTGCGTGCAACGCCTGCACCGAACGCCCGCACACACGACAACGTTTAGGTTCGGTTCATTCGTGATTCGTGATTATTGAGCCGAATCATGATTTGTGATTCTTCAGGGTCCAAAGCGAATCGTCCACCAGGTTAGGGTATCACTCCCGACTTGTGATTCGCGATCACGGATGCTTCTTCTCAATCACACTTCTTGAGTCCCTCTCTCAGTCGCAGCTTCAGCTCCTCGACCGCACCAAGTAACGACTCGAGACAAGCCGTCACGCGTTATCGGTCGCTGTTGGCTGTGAGATCTTTGCAGACCTAGTGCGAGGCGTGAGGTTGCCAGCATACCGAGCTCAGCTGATAGTAGACTCGACTCGGGTCGTGCATACCAACATACCACACTCGTTTCTATCACGCACCATGTCCGACAGCACCACTCGCAACTGCACCCCCGTCACTGCGCGCTCCAGCATCGTTGCCTCGGAATCGGCTACACTCGCCAACCTCTCGTCCACCAGTCACCGTTCCACCACACATGCAAAACTTCGTCTTCGAATCGTCACTCGACCTCCTCTACCCGAACACCGCTTCCTCGCTCCCTTTGAGCCCAACGTCCCGAAATGCTTTGCCAAGCTGAAATCCTTCGTCCACAAATATCTAGTGGACAAATCAGAGAAAGCCGGTCAGAATGTGGCGCTGGTCGAGTCAATACATGTGCACGCACTCGAGTTTCAGATGGACAACTTCGACGTGCCAGATGATCCAGAGATCTTGAGGGATGGGGATACTCTCGAAGTTGTCATCGATGCGGATGTGGAAATCCGAGACACTGGATTCGACGAGCACGCGCGTATCGAGATAGCAGATCAATCCCGAGACCAACGCCAACATGACGCGAACGAGGGCGAGCAGCAGGATCGAGACTTGGATTCTCTCCAACTCGAAGCACAGAATGCAGAAGAGCGAGATGCGATCGTCCAGGCAACGCGTGTGGCGGCTTTGCTCCGCGCTGGCGTTCACAACATGACGGATGGCCACGACGACTTAGCTTCCAAGCATATCGTGGTCGATGATCTACCACGCATGCCGCGCCCCCCGACGTTGGCTTCGACCAAGTCCACCTCGCCCAAAGCATCATCCTCGAACCCATTTTCAGCTCCATCATTGCCGCCCATGCCGACGTCATTGGTGTTTGGAGGCGCAGCGTCGGCAATGGCTGCATTCGAAGCGAAACGAAAGCAAATGCAGGCTTCGTCCCAGTCAAGTTTTGCGTTATGCCCTTCAGACAGAATCGGCAGCGTAGCCAATGCCAATGCCAGTGCCAGTGCCAGTGCTAGTGCCAAACGTGTTGGCAAGAGGCCTCGATCCTCCTCGCCTTCATCGAGCAGCGAAAGCAGCTCAGACTCTTGTTCCACCAGCGAAAGCGATTCCGACTCTTGCTCAGACTCTTGTTCCTCCAGCGAAAGCGATTCCGACTCCTGCTCAGACGATACTGGTTCCACCGATTCCGGATCAGAGTCAGATTCCGAATCGTGCAATTTATCTTGCGATTCGTCCACGAGCTCGTCCGACTCAGCTCCAAGCGAACAACCGACGCGCTACGATCGTCCGAGAACGTGGTCAACATCACCGCGGGCTGTGCCACCAGGCCAAGGACTGAACCGCACCAAGCGTCGAAACGCGATGCGTCGGCATAAGCTCAAGATGCTTCGGGATGCCGAGAATGTGGTTCAATTCGAGAACGCACGCCGTCGTGCGGAGCTGGCGCAAGGCGGCGTCGACCATGTCGGACCAGTGGGATGGGTGGAGGACAGGGAGGGAACGATGCAGATTGAGCATGTCTCTGATCGCTCACGTGTTCATGATAGCGCGTTGATCAGTGTCAAAGATGAAATGCCTCCTGGAAGTGGCACGTTCGGGATGGACGTATTCTCTGCTGCTCGAGACTCGAACGTAGCGCAGAGCAAGAGGAAGCGTCAGGAGGAATTGACGCCATCGAGCGTGGATGATGCTGCAGCACACCTCGCGTCCAGGTGGCAAGACAGGCAATCGAGTGATCCAATGCACGGCGTTCAAGTTCCGTACAACGTACATATCCGACATGTGGACTGTCAAGCTTACTACGACTCACAACTGGCGGTGCTGCAAGATGTGCTGCAAGGCGAGGCCGAAGCAGTTGGGCGAGTGGTGCGATCCAGCAGACGCCGAAAGAAGACGCTTGATGATGAGCAGGCGGAATCCGAGAATGCGGATCTTGACTACTCATCGGTGGAGGGAGAGATGCAAGATCGAGGACGACCAAAGAGGATCAAGATCGAGTCGGTGACGCCGAGGATCGGCTCGAGCCCGGTCGGTGCTGCTGAATCGTCGACGATCCGGTTCGGCGCACCTGCGCCTCTTGGTGAGCGCTCCGACATGGATATTGAACGCACATGGCTGCAGCTCAAGCAGACCTACCAGCCGTCCGACATCGCTTGTTGCACACGCATCGACGCATCCACGGTCGACTTGGCGCACCTCGAACCAGGGTTCGGTCTGATATGGCAAGCTCTGGCTTTGCATCCGCTTCGCCAAACGCCAGAGATCATGTGGCATGTCGGCATTGTTTCTAGCACATCACCCCACATACAGCTGCACTCGCTCGGGCCATTGCACGAATCGCGTTCCACACACTGGCACCACTACGAACCCGTCGAGATGGTCTGGCAAAATCCGCCCTCCCCGGTCCTGTATCGGTTCGCTTAACTGTGCGCCACACTTAGCCTCACCTAACACCTTTCGTCACACAGCCAACGAGAATACAGTCTTGATTGAACCAAAGCATCTCGCACCGGGTTGATGCTCGAGGAGAAACAAAAAAACACATATAGATTTGGTCGGCCTCGGCGGCCTGACTTAGCCCGAGACTAGACGCTGATCTGTGCAGCATCCAGGTTGAGCGCATGAAGCAGCAGGTTGACGTTTCTGATGCGGATGTCTGGATTGAACTCGTCCTGGACAGCGGCTGGGTTACGTTTCTGCCACTCTTTAGCCGAGATGACGTTTTCGAGGATTTTATCTCTGAGTTCCTGGACGAGGATCTGCTGCTGTGACATGTCACTACCGATCGCCAGAGCAGCCATCAGGTTCCACGTCGGTTCGTCTTCCAAATCGACGTTGCGATACTTGCCACCTACGGTGTGTGCGGACAGCTGTTGACCGAGACCGGAACCCATGTAGTAGCTGACGCCGAAAGGAAGCGACTGTTTTGTGCGAGTTGAGGGGAACAATGACGCCAATTTTCCGTGCGAAGTGAGCCTCGAGAAGAGCAGTGCAAAGATCTGCTTGAACTGCTCCAGCTCCTCGCTCGGCACATCGCCGAGCTGCTTCAACGTCTCAGCCCTGGACAGGAAGATCGTCAAAAACGCCACTCCCGGCCGAGTCTGTGACACCCTGACCGGATCATTCCGCTCCACAAACAGCGCCAGCATGCCCGACACAATCCGCATAGGCGCCGTACTTGCCATCGCCATCATGCTCGGCACAATCGTCGTCGCAAACGTCTCGGACTGCCTCTCCGCATCGCGTCTCGCCTCGATCTTACTAGCATCGTCACTGAGGTCATCCAACAACGGCCCATTTTGAACCACATCGAGCGACTCGAACGATGCAACCACCATGGTCAATGCAGTAAGCGTCTGTTCTTGCGACAGATGACGCAGAGCACGCGGCAAAAGCCGCTTGCCCTTGGCCGACGATAGCAGAGAGACAAACGGATGCGGGTCCGAAATCTCGAGCGGCTCCAAAACGCGCAACTCGGTCCACAACGTGTTCGTGACAGCGGCTTGCTCGGCCTGATGTGCATCAAACGCGTCCTTGGCCGCGCTCGCCGCATCGTCCTCCGGCTGGATGTCGGCAGGTGGAGCAGGCGGAGCGTTGCGACGAAGCTGCTCAAGCTGCAGCACCAGATCATAGAGCTTTTCGAGAATACGCAACACCTCGTACTTGGTGAGTGCCTCACGTCGCAGACCGGCGTTGCCGTTGCCGCCCAGCGAAGCGCCTTCGAGCGCCTGTCGCACCGCATCCCTGGCGTGGCCCGCGTCTGGAGACGCTTCGCCCGAGACACGCTCCTTGTTGCTGGCTTTCGCAGCGTCGGCCGAGATCTGAAGCATCTGTCTAGGGTTCTTGGTTGAGCTCAGACTGACCCTACCGAGAGCGCCCGCAAGAGCTGCTCCGGAAGCACTCTTCTCCATCCTCTCCTTGCGACTCTGAACGATGCGTTCCACTTGCTGCTGCATGCGAAGCATGGCATTCTGCTGCTTGTTGAGCTTCTGCTTGCCCTTGCCACCTTTGCTCAGCTTTTCATTGCCATTGGCATTATCAGCAGCGACGTTGGCCGACGAACCAGGCGGACCGGGCGGACCAGGCAGACCTGGCCTTCTGGGACCGCCGCGCAGAGCAAAGTAGATGTGCGCGTAGAAGTCATCAGCGTAGGGATCGGCGGTGATAAGCTGCGAAATCTGGATTCGAGTGATGAAATCCTTGTCCGAGGCCGACATGAGGCCGTTGTACTTGGCCATGGCGTTAATCTTGTCCATCCTGCGCTTGCGTTTAGCCTCTAGACGCTCGAAATCCGCCATCTGGGCTTGCGCCTTTTCCATCATGAAACGCACCGCATCCTGCTCGGCAGAAGGGGCGCGCTCACGCTGGGCAGGGTCGAGAAGGCCGGGAAAGTTCTGGGCAACGCTTTCGAGCGAGTCAAACTGCATGGGAGGTGGAAGCGAGAGGATGGATTGCTGAACGAGCGGCGGCATGGCTTCGAGAAGCGCACGCATCCGGGCAAAATGGGCGGCTTGAGCTTGCTGCTGAGCGGCTTGAATAGAAGCAGGATCGGCATTGAGGCTCAGAGGTGGACTAGGGCCCATTGGTGGAAGGACAGTTGGAAGGATGGCGGGCGGAGGAGCAATGCGCTGAGCCATGGATTGAGGAGGAGCAACCATGGCATGCTGGGGCTGACCGGGTTGCATGGGCGTGACTGCACCGGCCGCACCAGCCGCATATCGAGCGCGCAGTTCAGCTTCGACTTCTTCGACGGTCATGGCTTTTTTGTCGGCGGGAAGGGGTTGCTGCTGGGCCTGCTGTTTGGCACGCATGGCGAGCATCTCTGCCTCGACTTCTTCGAGCGTCTTTGGCTGAGAACGAGGCTGCTGATGTTGCGCTTGCGGGGCTTGTTGCTGAGCACCGCGAGTGGCACCAAAGCGAGGGGCGGGGTCGACGAGAAAATCATCCAGGCTGGCGGCAAACTTGTTGGAAGGGTCAAACTTGGTCTTGGGCTGCTGCTGCTGCGGCTGCGGCTGGGTGGACTGACTGTAGTTGGGCTGGGGCTGCTGAGAAGACGGCGCAGGAGCATGACCGAAATCAAAGTCCCTTCCAATGTCGACATCACCGAAAGTGTCGTCGTTAAAGTCATCGCCTGACTCATCGAGCTTGTCGCCGAGGCCGTCGTAGCCATCCTGGCCCCACGTGTAGATCTCTACATCCTCCTGTGCACCGGCAGCAAGGGCCTTGATCTTTGCGTCGAGCGACTCGTCATTGTCGAAAGTGAGGTCGAAAGCTTTTTGCGACGAGTAGTTGGTGCGATTGGCACGTTGGTCACCGGGGAGCGAGGTGTCGAAGCCAAAGAACGACATGGCGTACGGGGGAGGGGAGCAGCGCCTTGGAGGGCGGCGGTAGGCTTAAATGGGTCGTCCTGAAAAGTGTGTGCTTGGAACCAAGATAAAGGGGTGTTGTGAGCAACGAAGCAAGATCGAATGCAATGATGGTCGTACAGAAGTCGTCCCGGATGGGGGGCATGATGAGGTAAGGTGAGGATGTATCGCGCTCAGACGCACCAGCTAAATTCATGATTCACGATTGTGATTCCAGCCAGGTCACGTGCTGCTTTTTCAACGGTTGCTGATTTGTGATCGATCGGCTTCGGATACTCGTGACTCTACCGCTGTATGCACGAATCACGAACATCATGCGCGCGAAGGCACGAGAGCTTTTTGACCATAACGTTATATCAGCCTTAAGGTCTAACACTTTTCCCATTTCCGTGTTCCGTGCTGCGTGCTGCGTGTTTGGAGTCACGAGTCTTGTGTGGAGGTCGCTGGTCGACAGGAAGCGTGCGCCAAGCGTCGATCTTTGGCGCTGCTGTGTGGATACAAGCAAGGAGTGCTGTGCTGTACTGTACTGTGCTGTACTGAATTGGTGTTGGTTTGGGTGTTACTAACTATGACTGCATGTGCGATACAGTGTGCGTCAGTTGTGCAGAAACGCAAGACTAAAGACTGTGTAACTCACGACTACTCTCGCACAACGTCTTCCGAAGCGCCCGTCATCTGAGTTGGCGCGCCCACCTAACCCCACGCTCACACTCGAGCTGCACGCACATTCCCAAACCACGATTGACTTTCACTCTCACTCTCACTCTCACTCTCACTCTCAACAACACTCACATTGCCCATCCACGATCGCATCACCTTTGCTTTCTCCATCAGCTCACGCTCGGTTCTTGGTTCTCAGTTCTCGGTCCTCGATCTGCTCTCGCTCTCCAACGCTGAACAAGTCGCGCGTCTTGCTACCATCCACTTACCCTTGTGCATTGATCCATATAACGGCGGCGTAGCTCAGCTTCTGCCAGCATGCCGCCCAAATCGCTCGTCACCACGTTGCGCGAGCGCTATCTCGGTACCATTCGTTCCGTACAACCGCAATCAAGATGGAAGGTGCTCGTCGTTGATTCATTCACCAAGGAGCTCCTGCAGTCTGTCCTCAAGATGTACGACATCCTGCAGGAAAACGTAGCTCAGGTGGACAACATCGAGCTCTCGCGTGCTCCGCAGTCGACGCTCGAAGCATGTTACCTTCTCACCCCGACCAGCCAAAACGTCGACCGCATCATCCGTGATCTCGCTCCCTCCGAGCCTGGAAAGCAGCCAACATATGCTGCCGGCCACATCTTTTTCGTCGACAGTCTTTCGGACGCGCTCGTGCACAAACTCACCTCTTCGCCAGCAGAACCCAAGCTCAGACAGCTTATCGAGCTCTATACCAACTTGTGGGCGCTCGAAGCACAGGTCTTCTCGCTCAAATCACCCCAAAGCTTTCTGCACCTCTTCGAGCCCATCGGCGGTCTGTACGGTCCCGATTCGATCGAGGCGATGCGCACCATCGAGGAGGAGCTGCAATTCTCTACACAGGCAATCCTCAACGTCTGCGTCACGCTCAACGAGTTCCCGTTGATCCGCTACTACAATCCGTCTCACCCACCGCTCGGTCCGCTCCAGCCGCCCAAGGACGCGGTCAAGTCGCAAACAGCCGCTGCCAACATGTATCAGGGCAGTGCACGCATGGCACGGCTACGAGGCAACAACCACGACGCCGGCTTGTCCGGTGCAGGCTCTGGCGGACCCTCTGTCGGTGAACACTTTACCAAGAAGCTTGCCTTGCGTGTGCAGGCGGCGCTCGATCAGTACATCCGCGACAACGAGCCAAAGATGGAGACCAGCCGACCTCGCAGTGTGCTCTTCATCACTGACCGATCCATGGACACGGTGGCGCCGTTTCTGCACGAATTCTCTTACCAAGCCATGTGCAATGATCTGCTTGCCATTCAGGACGGTTCGCGGTACAACTACACATTCTACACGTCCGACGGCCAACGTGAACAGAAAGAGGCGGTTTTGTCCGACGAAGATAACGTGTGGACCGGTATTCGTCACCTGCACATCGCCGAAGCGATCGACAAGCTCACGCGCGACTTTAAGCAACATGCTGGTGAGCAAGGCGCGTTTGCGGACCCGAACTCATCGCTCAACGATATGCGCGACATGCTGGCGTCGTTACCGCACATGCAAGAGATGAAGGAGAAGCTATCGCTGCATCTCACCATGGCGCAGGACTGCATGAACCGCTTCGAGAAATCCAAGCTGCCCGCACAAGCCATGGTAGAGCAGAATTGCGCTACGCGGCTCACGCCCGAAGGGCAGAAGCCCAAGACGCTGGTGGAAGAAATGGTGCCGCTGCTCGACGATCGGAGCGTGTCGAATTTGGACAAGGTGCGCATCATCGCGCTGTACATCATGTACTGCGATGGTGTGCCGGACGAAGACAGGAAGCGGCTCTTCCAGCATGCGCGCTTGGGCAGGTACGAGATGGAGGCTGTCGACAATCTGGTGCATTTGGGAACGCAGGTGGTCAAAGACGCGTCGAGTTCTGGATGGGATATGTTTTTCAAAAAGGGCAAACGCAAGCAGCAGCCGGGAGAGAACGATTTTGAGCTTAGCCGCTATCAGCCGCTAGTGAAGCTGATGGTGGAGGACCACTTTGCAGGCAAGTTAGAACAGACTACGTATCCGTATGTGCGCGATGCGCCTGCCGAGACGGCTGCAGGTGCGTTGTCGTTGCCTGTGCAGACGTCGGCGTCCGCTTTGGCGCGCGTGGGTCTCGGTGGAGGCGGAGCTGGTAGCACCAACGCAGCAGCCGTGTCCGCGAGGACGCAACCCAGCAGTTTGCGAAGTGCCAAGCCTACCTGGCACCAAAAGGGCCGCGGCGGAAGCAATGTTGGTGTCGAGAGGCTCGAGAACCGTCAGCGCGTATTGGTGTTCATCGCGGGCGGTATGACGTATTCCGAGATGCGCAGTGCGTATCAACTCAGCCAACGCTTGGGCAAGGATGTGTACATCGGTTCCTCGCACACTTTTACGCCGGAATCGTTTGTAGAGGTGATGAAGCATTTTGGCAAGGCCGGTTCGAGGGACGCTGCTGTGCGGGGCGCCGACTCTCATTCGCACTCGCACTCGCACTCGCACCCGCATCATCAGCATCACCATTCGGCGGTGAGGTTGCCGGTTGGCGCGACGAAGCTGTCGAAACCTGACAATGATCGGAGTGCGATTCGGGCAGCATCTATGCAACACGGCGGGTATGGAGCGTCGAATGCAGGGGTAGTGCAGCAGACGGGATATGCTTCTGCGTCTGCTTCTGCGTCTGCTTCTGCGTCTGCGATGGATCAGGTGACGTATGACCGAAGGTTTCAGACACACGCCAGCACTTCGACAACAGCTTCGGCATCGGCTTCGCAGGTGTCGGTTTCGGCGTCGAGTGTTCCGCCTCACGTTGTTAGCGGGCTTGGTGCTGGTGCCAATGGAGCGAGGAGTAGCAGTCCATCGCCTAGCCAGGCGTCTGATCTCAGTATGCGCTCTAAGGACAAGAAGCGTCTGAAAAACGTATTTGGCTTTAAGAAATCCTAGATCTCTCGCCTCGATCCATCCTGCGTATCGGTTGGCGTTGATAGCACTTCTCAAAGCTTGCATGTCGGTGATACGAACCGAGCTTGCACGCGCTCGCGAGACCGACTGCAGTCGCCATCACCAACCACGAATTCACAGCCATTTCACCGATCCGTGTGCAAGTCGCCAAGAGTGTGTGCACTGAAGCGTGAAACATTCATACACGCAAACGCGAGCAAACAGCCTGATAGCACCTACCAACCGCGAATGCCCAGAATATGCCGAACATCACTTGCGAACCTTAAGCTATCGAGGACCGGCAAGAGATCAAGCAGCGCCTCGTCATTAGGATCACTCGTCCAACCCTCCACGGGAATGCCATTTTCCCTATTCAGCCGATAACTCGCTGGGCTGTTATCGACCAAGCAGACCTTGCTCAAATCCTCATCTACCACCTGCAGATTCTTGACATATGAGCCCGCCTTGAACGAGCAGCTCTCCCTGAACAGTCTTGCCGAAATCAAGCCGCGACCCTGATCAAGCCAGTCGATGACCGGGTCCGCATATTCCTGCACGGACGCGGTGAAGATCACCACCGTGTACCACGACGCTACCTTGCGCAGAAAGTAGTCCGCCCACGGCCGTTTGTAGACGTGGTACAGTACCGAGCGCCCGTCGAGCACCACTTCGACCATGTGCGGCCGGATACGCCGCGGATTATCGTTGGCTCGCAGACCCAAGAATGCACCGGCGGCTTCGAGACCTAGAAATCCGGACGTGGTCGTACGTCCGCCCGCCGACGCGTAGTGAGACGGTGAACGTGAGGTCGAGTGGATCAGTGTCTCGTCGAGGTCGAGAACGAGGATCTTGGGTGAGTGGTGAATGATGTTGCTCGTGGGTCCACGCGGAATCTGACTGCTCGGTATCACCGCAGACGATCGATCAGATCCATCGGCTGCAGCCCGACGAGCTGCCCTGCCTTTGGCAATCCGGGACTGCCGCTCCGCCTCCATCACAGCCTCCTTCTCCGCCATAACTGTATCGATGGGCTCGGCCTTGCTGTTATGTGCCAGCATCGGATCTACCACCTGCGGGTTAGGCAGCAACTTGGACGGCGTCCTTTGTCCCGAAGTGATTGCCTTCCACACCGGTCCCAATGCAGCCGCTTGCTCTTCGGTCACAGGTTCCTGGTCGACGAAAAGGCTGGCGTCCTTCGCATCTGGCTTGGGCGTACGTGGACGACCTGCGCTTCCGCTGCGCTTTTCGCCGTCCCACTGAGGCTCCACTTTGCTCGCAAATCGAAGCGGAGATGGGCGTTTCGACGACCGAGTAGGCGTCGCTTGGTCGCTCGAGTTCTTCTCGAGGATCGGAACTTGAGCTCGCTCGTAAATCGCTTCGACAGCTTCTTCTGCTCGCATAGTGCGACGCCTGCGAAGGTAGCGCACACAGTTCAAGGGGCACAACAGCACCATGACCAACAGGTTTCGTAATGTCAAAAACGTTCTGCGAATCGCTCGTTTTGCTAAACTTTTCCGTTTCGACGGCACAGCACCGTGTTTGGCAGCTGTCGTGCCGTCGGCGTTTCCGTTACGAGGAGCGAACCAGCCTCGCGAGTCGTCGGCCTCGGATGCTCGAGTAGAAGAGTTGGCAGATGATCGAGCCGAGCGGCGCTTCCTCGTCCTGGAGGAGGTGAGACTACGATCGACAGCTTGTTCTGAGTCGGTGGTGCTGATGAGCGACGAGCTAGACGAGGAAATCATGCTTTCCGTGGCGGTGATGGCAGCCGCTTGTCTTCGACGTAAAGATCCCTTCCTAGAGGCAGACGGTGTTGTTATGGTGGACGCGGGCGAATCGGACGGCTTGTTGCGCTGAGTCGTGGGTGTGATTTCAACGTCCGTGGAAGATGAGGCTGAATTCTTCTTCGGCGTTGCCGATGCAGCAGTCGGATGCACCACCGACGACGTGGGATCCTCTTTGGCAACAGTTTCGATTGCCTCGACTTGTCCCTTTGCCGCCTCGAGCAGAGTTTGCGAGTCGACCCTCTTTTCATCCGCCTCATCCTGCGAGCTAGCTTCACTGGCGTCACTGGTCACGTGAATTTCTGGCCACGTTTCCTCCGATACAGAAGCGGAGCCTGCAGCTGTGGTCAAAGTGATTGCTGCGTCGTGCGAGGCGTAAGAGCCTTCACCCCAACTGCTGTCGGCGCTGCTTTGCGAGATGGTGCGCTCTCGAGGCCCGTCCATGTCTTCCGGCGCAAAATCGCCGCCGTCGAACTCGACAATGTCCTCACGTTCCTTTTCGGTCATGAGCTCCGGGTCGTCGTGCCTGAGCATATGCTCTTGTTGAACAGGCCATGCTTCTAGCTGTTGATCCTGAGGCGGAGGGGAAAGGGAGAGAGAGCTGGTTGGTCCGAGGCAAGAATTGCGCTTGGATCTGCGCCGGTGCCTAGATTCCGACTCGTCTGTGCTGCTAGAATACTCGCCAAGACGATGGGGGAATGTTTGGTCGTATCCCGAAGAGGCAGTGCGCCGCGCTAGATCTCGTCGCGGAGCGGTTGACGACAGCAGCAGATCGTCTAGACTGGGTACACGTCTTGTGCGTCGAACGGAAAGCTGGGAATCGCTGTTCTTGCGCGAGTGACGGTGGGAGCCAGGGTGGATGGCGTCATCGAGCCAGCCTGTCAGCCCCCAAAGGCCGCTCCATCTGGCTGTTTGTGTCTGCTGCGAATCCGAATCACTGTCGTCTGTATCCAGCGCATGAGCGGGGTAGATACCGGCAGGTGTGCTTCCGGTTCGGCGTAACTCGTTTTTGGTATACAGGGCTTGCGAAGGTTGGTCTTGCTCTTGCGACCATCTTCGCAGCGAGGAGGAAGTAGACGTGGTGGCAGGAGAGGTGCTCGATGCTCTCCTGCTGGCGGGAAGAGAGGAATGCGAGCGAGAGCGCTGGGCAGACGACGAGGACGAGGGTCGTGATGGGGGTCGATCCGATGCCGGCGCGAATGAGCGGCTAAGGACCGAATCGAGATAGCTGATCGAGTTCATGTTGACGGAGAGGATGCGCAGTGGCCAGCGTTAGTGTTCGATGACGGAGGTGGTCACTCTGTGCTTGTGTGTTGGCAAATCGAAGCGTAGAGGACTGTGAACGTGATGAGGCGAAAGGATCGGATTCACCGATCCATGATCGGCGGCGCTCGGTGATGGCCGGTTGAGATGAAGTGTTTCTTGGTGTTGGTTTTGCGATGTGGGATGGCGGCGAGTGCTGATGCACACCCTGCGCCAAAGCCTTGAGAGGTCGCAAGTTTCCGACAATGGACGGGGCCAAGGCGATGGGAAGCAAGATGGAGCTTGAACGAAAGACAGAGTGAGAGATCACAGGGTATAAGCATGACCAGAGCAGCCAAAGTGGAAGCGAAGCTAGCTTAAGCAGCTTTCAAGTTTGACTTGACCATTCGTGATTTACGATTGTGATTCACGACTCGTGACTGTCTCTGAACAGCCAGCGACGCCCTGCATTCACGATTCACGATTCACGATTCACGATTCACGATTTCTCTCTCTCGCCTCAGGCTAAATAATCACGAATATGAATAAAAACTGAATATAATATTTAAATATATCCACCAAAAAAGCCAACCCCCCACCAGCCTTACGCCCGCATGGAATAAAAACTTGTAAATCGTAAATTAACTATAGTATAATATTTAATATGCGCGATAGTACAGTCATAAGTAGTCAGAGTGACCCAACAATCAACAAATTCCTCTATGCACCACCGTACACGCAAAATTGCCTGTCTTGCAACACAAGTTACTCCACATTCACGTTTATTGAGTCACCCAGCTCAGAGTCAACCGCGCACGACCCCACGCACGACGAATTCAAGATTCGCTTGCTGCCGACAGTTGCCAATCGCCAATCGCCAATCGCCAATCGCCAATCGCCAATCGCCAATCGTCAATCGCGACTCGTGACTCTGCCATGGCTGGAATTGTATACCGACTTCCGAACTTCCGAGCCGGAGCGCATAAACCAACTCGTTCTTTGTAGACCCTTTGCTCACCATTATCAATCCGTCTTAACGTGAACATCGTCTTCGTTCCTGGTTGCTCTGCAACAGCGCACATACTTGAGCATCGGCATCCATGCTCCAACCAGCAGCCATTACAGCGCTGCTCTCGCAGCTGATCAACGATGCCAACTCGAACGATTCCATCCATCCACACACGGCACTCCTCACGCTCCTCGAATCGTCCGAGCTGTACGCTTCGGCAACCCGACTTGTAGATGCGCCTCCTAGCAAATCTGCCGTGGCATCCATCTTGGCCAGCACTGCGGCAGCGACTGGCTCTGCTTTCACCGCACCTCCTCCGCCTACAGCTCGGCCGACATTGTTGTCGTTGGACGAGCGTGTGGCGTGCTTGTCGGCGATTGCAACAACGAGCTGGAGGGAGGCTACGGAACACAAATCCAAAAGCGAAACAAAGGGAGTGGTCATGCCGGGAGCGTCGATCTCGGTGGCTAAGCATGGGATGACTGGTATGGCGGGTGTAGAGGGCACCAAGGAGGTGGTGCCGTTGCTGTTGGAGAGCGATCTGGGAAGGATATTGGTCATGCCAATTGTACCTCGTGTGCCGACGTTGAGTCCATCGAGGGGTGAGCTGACTGCGATGGACGAAACGCAGGACGATAGCGGCAGCTTTGGCGACCGGAACAAACCGTTTATGCTTCTCACGCTCAATGCCGCTTCCTCTCCAGCATCTGCTACGCATTACCAGGCGCCATCAACGCCGCAGCAGAACCACTCGACGTTGAGCCCTGCACTTGCTTCTTCCACCGCTACCCTCTCGGCCAACAACACGACGCGTTCACGACTACTGTCTGGAGTCACCACGCCCACTTCGACACGCTCCGATCACACGCCCACACCCTCGCGTTCGCCCGTTTCGGACCATTTTCCCATCTCGAGCGGCGTACCGCAACGTTCGTCGTCGCCCACACCGGCAGGCAGCGAGGCAGATGTGGCGCAATCGCAGGCAAATGCGGCGGAACAAGATGCCAGGGATGCCAAAATCTGGTCGGCACTCTACGCGCAGGCAAAGGCGTTGGCTAGGGTTTTGGCCCCGAGCTTGGCAGAATGCGGCGTGGGTCAGCATGACCTAGACGATCACGCTGAGACAAAACAGAGTGTGGGGGTGAGCGACGACGAGATTTGATTCGTGACACGTATACTGTAGCTCGTGATGTGTGGATGGCATGCATCGATACCGTTGCTTGACATGCATGGCAGAGACATGCTTGATTGAAGTTAAAATGAAACATGTCGTGATGAGATACTCATGACTCATTACTGCAAGGCCATCATCGTGGGGGTGGTGAGAGTCACATCCCGTTAAGTGAGAGTCGTGAGTTGGTGATGCGGTCGCGTGTCACAGGTTAGATTTTTTGAGTCAAAGTCGGGCTGTGTTGGTTGCGGAGCGCCCGGACCGCGTTCGGGGTTCGGGGTTCGTGATTCGAGATTCGAGATTGCACTTCTCCCCCACTCTTTCCAGCTCGCATCGAGGGATTCCTTGAACCTCTTCGCGCGCACGATATTTGGCTTGTTTTCGTACCTCGACCACGTCAATAACCGAGTGCATCGACAGCGTGTCAGTGTCACGTTTGGCAACTCACGTTTGGTAAATCTGGACGATTATTGTTACGAGCGCCAAGATGACGGGACAAGCGATGGCTACGTTGGTGATCGTGATGGGTACTTCTGGCTCGGGGAAATCGACGGTGGGGTCGGCATTATCGGCTGCACTGGGTTGTGCGTTTGTCGACGGAGACGATTTGCATCCAGCGAGTAATGTGGACAAGATGTCGAGGGGTCAGCCTTTAAACGACCAAGATCGGGAGCCGTGGTTGATCACGATTCGACGTACCGGTTTGGAACTCGCTACCTCGCAAACACTGGCTTCTGATGCTCTGCGCAACAAAGAAAAAAGCCAATCGGCAAAGCTGGCCGAAGTATACGAGACAAGTCGCCAATCCACCTCGCAGATCGACCTGGCTGCTGAATCCAGCTCGATTCGCGCTAAACCGCAACCAAGCCAAGCACATTCCAACAAGCATATAGCCGTCATCGCGTGTTCCTCGCTGAAACTCATCTATCGCAGACTGCTCAGAGGCACAATCCCGTCGCTCACACACCCCACTGCGTCTCAACCCGAATCTCAGCTACCGTCGGATCTGCAAGTCATCCATATCTACCTCGATCTCTCCAAGCAATTGCTCGAACACAGAATGTCGAATCGCAAAGGCCACTTTATGAAGTTGGACATGCTCTATTCTCAGTTAGATACATTGCAGGTGCCGGACGAGCACAAGGAGTTCGGGGTGATCAAAGTCAAGGTGGAAAGCGAGACGACTACGGATGAGATCGTCAAGGATGCCATGGATCAGTTGAAGCAGAGAGGTGTAATTTGAGTGAAATCTTCGGACGTGGATTCACTCAAAAGAAGGGACAATGAAGCGATCGGAACCATGGTGCATGTTTTTTTTTGCTCACCTCATTCAATCACGAATCATACAAAAGTGCACGCAACTGGAAGAGTAACGAGATTTGAGATTGCGGATCGAGGATCCAAGGTATTCCGTGCGCCCACAAGAGTGACGAGTCGATCTAGGCAGCCTGAGAGGACGAGTGATTTGGCTTGAGCGCGGCCTCTCTCTTGAACTGCTCGACGAGCTCCTCGACTCTCTTCTCCTTGACCTTTCTCTCATCACTGAGCATCTGCAGAATCTTTCCATGCTTGGCACTGGGAAGACCTTGGGTCTTGACCATGAACCTTGGGAAATTTTCACCCTCGGGCTTGGCGTTACTGACGATGCCTTTGCTCGCCAATGCATCCAAGTGATGATACATAGCGCGATCCCGATTGGCAATTTCTTGTTCGTACTGTTCCGAGCTCTTCCTACCTCTCCATCGCGTGGTCTTTGTCATCTTGAGGTAGACACGACTGCGTTCGTAGTCGAGTTCGGAAGTCAAGAGGTGCTGCTTGGAAAACTCGGGCGAGATCTCAGGGAACAGGAAAGGTTCCAACAAGCCCACTTCGATTTTTTTGTAGGTACGACCGCGACCGGAGATCACTTTGCCCGTTCGATTGTCGCGCGTGACGGGCGAGCGGTAGATGGAAGATCGAGCCCAGGTAATTTTCAGACCGTAGATGGCGAGCAGATAAGAGCGGAGTGCGTGCTTGTGCATTGAGAGTGGGACGCGGAAGGTGGCTTTGAACGCGTCGTATTGTGCGCCCTCGGGCGTGTGGTTTTTGACGAGCTTGACGATGGTGTTGGGTAGAAAAATGAGCTCGCCCGCACGTTCAGGCACAGCGTACCAGCGTGGAGACGGCGAGGCGAGCACCAGTGAGTCTTCGGAATCGTCGAGGTAAACTTGCGATCGATCACGAAGCTTCCAAGCCGCCTTCTCTTCGGCGACACGCTCTTCTGCAGACAGCTGCTCCCACGCCGCCCAAGCCTGGTCGTGCTCGGCGTTTTGGAGCGAGCGCACCGCAGCCCATCCTTCTTGGCCTGGAGCACCGAGCTTGTCGGGCAAGTGAGAGCTCTCGCCATCTTGTGGTGGTCGAGGGTAGCCCGAGGAATAGCCTTGCCTCCAGCCAAGTTTGCGGATGCAGTCGAATCGACAACGAAGCAACGCCTGTGCGCGCTGCTCGTGAGACATGCTCTTCCATACATCGCGCAAAGCAAAGTCCACCTGCTGCTGGTAGTCCATCATATCCCAAACGTCGACCTGAGAGAGGTAGTCGGGCTGAGATTTGGTAGCACTGTTAAGTTTGGCGTCAGCTGCTTCGAGCGTTTGACGGTACGAGTCAATCTGGTTAACGATCCATTCGTTTGGATCGTGAATGGTGGCCTCGGTGCCGATGAGGCTGCGGATTTCAGCGAGGGTGGGAGTCCAGAGACGAGCACGAGCGGATCGGAAGCTCTTGGCATCTTCGTAAGTGCCTCGGAGCCAATCGGGGAAGGAGCTTCGGAAGCCTTTGAGGAGCTGATTGATTTCGGGTGCGTGAGGTTCGAACCAGCCCCATTTGAGCAGAAGCTTGGCCTTGTCGGTGTCGGTGGTAGCTTTGCCGCGCTTCTTCCTGCCCGAAGTGGGGAGGTCGAGCTGAGGAGCAGCAGCAGAAGCATCAGCGTCAACAGCAGAGGCCGAGATGGACGCCTCTACGGCTTGGCGAGCGACGGTAGAGGCGGCGAAGCTTCTACTAGGCTGTTGGAGAGCGCCGGCGTTGGAAGCGAGCAGGGCCGATGCGTTACGAGCGGCGGACCTGGCGGTTGCGCGAGGGGCAGCAGCGGCGACGGTGCCTCGCAAGGCGGTGCATGCGATAAGAGCGCGAGAAGATGGAGCACTGATCATCTCTGCGGCGATGGGGGGATGAGCGGAATGCCAAGGACAGGCCAAGGAGCTGTGAGAGGAGATGATGGACGTGCAATTGATCAAGAAGCAGTGATCGTTTTTTCTTCTTCTCTGTCTCTTGCGATTCGTGATTCGTGATTCTGTGATTCTTTCTTCTAAGCCATTGTGATTCACAATGTCGTGGGCTCATCTGTTTCGACAGTTTGATTGACGCGATCTGACATTGTTATATATTTTTCAGTTTGCGGTCGTGGATTCGTGATTTGCCAGAAAGGCTCTCGCACGAGTGAGCTGCTTTTCATTTTTTTTTTTTTTGCATACACAAGTTAGCAACATGTGCGACTTGTTACGATATGTATCGACTGTACAGGAGAAACATTCAAAAGGCAGGGTGGGAGACTGTGGGCGGGTATGTATGGTAGTACGAGGTGTAGAGGGATGGGCAGGATCAAGTGCAGGTGGGCTCAAGGCGACATGAAAGCAACCAGCTGAATTCATGACTCACACTGGGAGGGTCTCCTGGCGCGACGCATCTTGATGGAGGGAGGGAGTGGCAAGGAGCGAGAACCGTTTGCAAGGCTGCAAATAAAGTGTTTGTAGCGCAGGTAGGGATGCAGTGAGTGAAACGGCGACAGCCACGATTGAGCTGCACTGCATGCATATCAGTACATAGGGAGGGGAGTCGACGCCGACAACCATGAGAGGTGGTGAGCAGCCCCTATTGTGCACACGCGGTGTGCAGCACACTTGATTGAGCGCAAGCCAAGAACAGGAACGATCACGTCGGGCAACGAGGCGTAAGCTATGCATGGTCAGAGCAGCTTTGGCAGCAAAGCGTGAGTAGATTCAGTACAATCAAGAATCAAGAATGGTGGCAAGTGCCTAGACTCGACGAGCGCAGCTGCGTACAGTCCAAGTTTGGGCGCACAATGCCAATTTCTGCAGGCGAGGGAAGCAGGTTGGGCGATGGACTAAAAACAATCGTCAATTGTCCATAGGCTCGACTCACGACTGGCGTTCGAGACGAACGGGGAAAGCAGAGACGGATGATGGAACTCCGCTTTTGCTGCCGTCGCTGCCGTCTCTGCCGTCGCCGTGTAGAAGCGCGCTCTCCGCAAAACAAGAAAACAAAACAAAAGAAAGAAAGAAAATTGAGTGTGCGGCGGCAAGCAGCGAGCGCTGACGTTGGAAGCGAGATTCACGATTCACAATTGACGATTGGGAGGATTTTTGTTTCTTCTTGTCGTGACTTGTGACATGAACGAGGAAGCGTGAGTTGTGAGTCGGGAGTGCGTGCGGATTGTTGTATTCCAAGTCAAGTCGTGAGCATCGAGTGGTGAGTGTGAGTGGGTATTCGTATGATGAATCCGGTTTCGTGTTGGGTGAGCACGGCACACTCGCCTCAGTCACCGTCACGAGTCACTGACACTCTTAATGTCTGCTTTCGATCCATCATGTGCGAACCACAATCGTGAATCGTGAATGGTGATTCTTGATTGTTGGTCTGCTTTCATCTGATGCGAAAGCTGGGAATCCGAATCCGCAAGCGGCAGTCACAGTTGCGAATTAACTTGCTCACAGGCGTCAAATGTAGAGTCGTGAGTAGATAGATAAATCACCACGAATAATTGTTGTTTAAAAGGAAACAGAGAGAGCGAGAGAGAGAGAGATCAACGCCACGAGCTGGCAGGGTGCAAAGGCTTTTCAGGGTATTCATTCGTGATGGCAGAGTGGGGCGGCCAACTCAGATGCCAGATTTGTGATTCCAAGATTCCAGTGAAAATCCGAGTCGTGAATCGTGAATCGTGAATCGTGAATCGTGAATCCGAATGCAACACGCACGCACGCACGACGATAGTATGTACGCGTGTGATTCGTGATTCCCATAGAGGCTTACTTGGCTTGGTGGTTTTGCTTCTTAGACTGCAACTTAATCTCACTCCTCATCACTGTGCTGTGAGCTGTGAGCTGTGAGCTGTGAAAAGCGTGCTGCGTGCACTGTGACACAAAGGGCAGTCACGAGTCGTGCACCGTGAGTCAACAGCCATGAGTCCCGTCACCCGTCCGTCACATGCCTGAAAGCCATACTCACCACTCACGACTGGGCTTTGCTTGGGGTTCGCTTAAGCTAGGTGCTTCTTGACGCTCTCGCGCTTCTCCGCTTTCAGTCACCGAGACAAAAAGCTTGTTCGCTCCGTCCTTGAATTACACTTGCCACCTACACTCTCTCTCACCTCTATAGTCGAGCTTTCACCCTCACACGCCGTCTTCTACGAGCGCCATCATCATTACCACCACCACCTTGCAAACCGACGTGCTTTCCTCCCATTGCTGGCAATCCGCTCGAGTCCCCCCATTTTTTGGCCTCAATCGGTCGCTTCTCGTCCTCGCAACGTCACCGTCCTAGCCAACGCCCTCCTACTGCTCAACGCCGAGCCCGTTTCGCAAACTATCCTGTTCCAGCACCCTTCTTGATTGTCTGTCAGCATCACATCCAGCAGCGGTGCTCCCGCATCTAGCGTGTCACTGATGCAACCAGCGCTCCCCATCCGTCGTCTAGCTGCTCACCTCTGTGTTGTCTGAGCCAACCTCCTGTTTTGGTTTGGCTTCCCCAACGCAGGCTCACATTCATCAGATACCCCTTTGCCTCTCTGGATGCCATCGACGCTTTTTGCACCTCCTTGCACCTCGCTCGTCTCTCTCGCAGGCCTGCCATCCTTGGCGTCCATACCCCGTGTGCATCTCCGCATAGACAAGTACCCCGCCAATCACACACCCGCGCTTCCGCCACCATGGGCGCGCTCTGCTGCAAGCCCGAAGTCATCGACTTTGACGGGCCCGTCGACCTCTACCATTTCTATCTGCTGCGTGCCGTCGGCAAGGGCGCTTTCGGCAAGGTGCGCGTCGTCCAGCATAAGCAGACCAAAAACCTCTATGCGCTCAAGTACATCAACAAGGCCAAGTGCATCAAGATGCGCGCCGTCTCCAACATCATTCAGGAGCGCAGGCTGCTCGAAGAGATTGACTCTCCTTTTGTCTGCAATCTGCGCTACGCCTTTCAGGACGACGAAAACATGTTTATGGTCCTCGACCTCATGCTCGGTGGCGACCTGCGCTTTCACCTCGACCGCACCGGCAACATGAGCGAAGACGTCGTTCGCTTTTACGTTGCAGAGCTCGCGCTTGGATTGGACTACTTGCATCGACTCCAGATTGTCCATCGAGATCTCAAACCGGACAACGTGCTGCTCGACGAAAAGGGACATGCGCACTTGACCGACTTTAACATTGCCGTCCATTTCTCACCGCGTCGTCCACTCACCAGCATAGCAGGTTCGATGGCCTACATGGCTCCCGAAGTCTTGACCAAGCGCGGCTACCTTTCTTCGGTTGACTGGTGGTCCTTGGGCGTGGTGGCTTACGAACTACTGTTTGGCCGACGTCCTTTCCGCGGTAAGACCAACTCGGCGCTCACCCACTCGATTCTCAATGACCGCTGCACATTTCCCGAAAACGTCGAGACCATCGTCAGCCGCGAAACGGTAAGCTGCATCAAGAGCCTCCTCGAACGAGATCCACGCAAGCGTCTGGGCTGTCGCAGTGGCATCGACGAGTTCAAGGCGCATGCGTGGTTTGCCGGCATCGACTGGCCCGCCATGGAAGCCAAAACCGTGGCACCACCGTTTGAACCTGATTCCAAAAAGGCCAACTTTGACGCCACACACGAACTCGAAGAGTTGCTCCTGGAGGATAACCCCTTAAAGGCCAAGAAGCGAAATGGAAATGCCGACTTTGATGCGCTACCGCCAGAAATGCGACAGATGGAAGAGCACTTTTTGCCGTTTGACCATTTGAAGCAGAGGAGAAAGTCGTACTTCCGCGGGCCGCGTGGTAACGCGCCCGCGACAGCGGTAACAACAGTAGCCGGAGGCGTAGGCGTAGGGGCAGGAGCAGGAGCAGGAGCAGCGGAGCATGGGAGGAATTCACAGCTTTCGAGCATGACACATACGCTGCAAGATCAGCCACTTTCAGAAACGGCGCAGGCAGGCGCGATCGAGGCGGCTAGGTTGACGCCGATACCGATCGAGATGCGGTCGAGGGCGATATCCGAGTCTGGATCACAGAGGTCTGCGCGCGCAGATGCGTTTAGTGAAAAAGCATCGTTGGCGCTACCGTCGACATCGACATGGGCAGGAATGCACTTGTCTCTGCCCGAGTCGTCGATGGCGTCTAACCAGCATTTGCAGAGCGAGTCTTCTTTGGCGCGCACGTCGGCGTATAGGACGGCAGAGTACGATGAAAAGACGGGTGTCGCTCAGTAGTAATCACGAATTTGAATGCGATCATGTTTGCACGTTGATTTCGGAGCGGCTCGCTTTTCGCATTGTGGCTGGTGCAGTGATGAGTGGCGATCACAAAGATTGATTGCAGTGGTGAGGTGGACGGGACGCGGATGTTGATACACGGATGTTGACGATTGGTGTGGAGGGTGTGTTGGAGGGACTATGTACATGAGGGGAGATGTGATTAGGATTGGATTCTGTCGAGTCTGATTTTGACGGCCATGGCGTGGGCTTGGAGGCCTTCGCACATGGCTAGGTCGATGACGTTTTGGGCGAAGCCTTTGAGGCCTTGTTGGGTGAGTGATTGCGAGGTGATGCATTTTTCAAAGGTGGCGACGTTGACGCCGGAGTAGCTTTTGGCGTAGGCGGCGGTGGGGAGCGAGTGGTTGGTGCCGCTCATGTAGTCGCCGCAGCTTTCGGGCGACCAGGGACCGACAAAGATCGAGCCGGCGTTTTGCACGCATTCCACCAGAGACTCTGCATCGCGCGTTTGGAGGATGAGGTGCTCGGGAGCGTAGGCGTTTGACCATTCCATAGCGGTAGCACGATCGGGGACGATCACAGTGACCGACTTGTCGATCGCTTGTCGTACAACGTCGACCCGGGGCAATGCGCGCGCCTGACGGTCCACTTCGGCTTCAATCGCCGCGAGCTCAGACGAGCTAAGCGCTATACCGACAAGCACCACTTGAGAATCAGGTCCATGCTCCGCTTGAGATAGCAGGTCCGACGCAACAAACGCAGCATCCGCCTCGCGATCAGCAATCACAAGCACCTCGGAAGGTCCAGCCGGCATATCAATCGATACGATAGCATCCGTCTCGTTCTGCACCAACATCTTGGCAGCTGTAACAAACTGGTTCCCTGGACCGACGATCTTGTCCACCTTCGGACAGCTTTCGGTTCCGTAAGCCAGTGCAGCCACCGCCTGCGCTCCTCCTGCACACAGAATCGCACTGGCGTTCACTTTCGACGCACAGTACAGAACCTCGGGCGAAATGCTGCCGTCCGCTCGTGGCGGCGTAGCAATCACAACCGTCGGGCACCGTGCCACTTGCGCAGGCACTCCCAGCATCAGCGCCGTAGACGGCAATACAGCCGATCCACCCGGAACGTACAATCCAACCGACTCGATAGGTCGAGCAAACCTTCGACATACCACACCGGGCATCGTCTCGACTTCAAGCACGCCATCTTGCGCTCCCTCGGACCCATCTGCGCTTCCACTTCCAGTCGCCCCGGCGCTCTTGTTGCCAAACGTCGTCTTCTGCGCCTTGTGGAACTTGTAAATGTTGTTGTACGCAATGTCAATCGCCACCTTGACTTCAGGCTTGATTTGCGCCATCACCGAGTCGTCAACAAAAGGCGGCAGGCGCACAGCATTCGTCAGTTTCGCCTTGTCAAATTTCTCGGTGAGCTCGAGCAACGCTGCATCGCCACGTTCCTTGACGGAACGCAGGATGGGACGGCAAATGTCCATGACTTGCTCGGTCCGCAGAGCGGGTCGCTTGAGCAGTTCCTTTCGTTGAGCTGCCGAGAGATCTTCGTAGCGGTAAGACTGGATCTTGATGGGCGCAGATGCATCCTTGACCGTTTCAGCAGCCGCAGCTGGAGTACCTGCGGCGCGCTGGGTCTCGGCAGCTTTTTGCTGCGCAGCAAATGCAGGCTTAGCATCCCCCTTGCGACGCGAAACCTTCTTGGCTTTGGCATCCAAAGATGCCTCGATCTCTTCCAGCCCAATGCCAGCAGAGACACACTTGGTGAGCGCAAAGTAGATCAGATCGGCCGCTTCGAAAGCGACGTGTTTCTTGTCATTGTTGTTGGCATCCGCCAGCTCGGCTGCTTCTTCGCGCAGCTTGGCACCCAGCAGCGAAGCGTCGTTAAACAGACGAGCCGTGTAGCTACCAGCTGGAGCCGTCTGGAGGCGGTGTTTGAGCGTAGCCTCGAGCTTGGCGAGACCGGTAGCCGAAGAAAAGCAGCCTTCGCGATTCTCCAGATGGCAGAATCCAGATGCCAAAGTGCCACGCGACTGACGAACGGCGAACTGGATAGCGTCCGAATCGCAATCCTGGCGAATGCTGACCACTTGCTGGGTAGCGCCGCTCGACTCGCCCTTGTGCCAGAGACCGCGGTTGCGCGACTGGTAGTGAGCCGAACCAGTGACAATAGATTTGCGGATAGAGAGAGGCGAAGAGTAGACGAGACCGAGCGATGCGGTGCAGGCAGACGAAACGACGGTGGTGGCAAACAGACCGTCGGTACGGTCCGAGGTGAGAGGAGCCACGAACGCATCCACAATGTCAAGCTTGCCCTGCTGCTTGTGCGCTTCATCAGCAGCTACTCCGAGCACAGAAGATGGTGCAATCAGGCTGGCAGTGAGCTGCGCTACCGCCTGGACATCCTGAACCGTAGGAACACCCGAAGTAGCAAGCACGAAAAGCGATTTGCCAGACGTCTTGGTTTGGAGCACATCGGCAGTCGTCTTGATGAGCTGTGACGAAGAAGCGATGGCGGAAGCTGCGGGCAAAGTGAGAACGGCGCCTGCTACCGACTTGAGCACTTCAGCGACAGGAGCAGCGCCCGACGCGCAAAGGTAAATGAATCGAGCCGACGCAATGGTAGCGTCAAACTGTTGGATGAGCTGAGTGTCGGCAGTGACGATAGCCTCGGCACCAGCATCAAGTAGATCGGCTGCGGCGTCGTAGGAGAGTGATGGCTCGGCAAGCACGAGGTATGCGACATTGGCCGGGAGCGTCGAGACGAGGTCCTGAGGAACGAGAACGGGGGCGATGCGGGAGACGGCGTCGATAAGAGCACTGCCCTTGATGCTCTCCGCATCAACGAGCGGAAGCAAAGGCGTGGTGAGTTGTTGCATTGCTTGTGATGCGTGATGCAATCCAGACGAAAGGCCGAGGTGAGATGGTGTGAGGAGGGAGGAGGCCAAGCATGTGGGGCGAGAAGAAATGCAATTTGGTAATCCGTCGCAGTCGCCGTCGCAGTCGCAGTCGCAGTCGCCTATCACGCTTGACTCGACGCTGCTGCTGTTCGCACTTGTGACTGGGAATTAGCTTAGATAAAGATGACTGTGACTAGGAAACGGCATACGGGTATCAAATCATGAATTGAGAAGGAAAAAGAAAGTTACAGTATAGAACAGAAAAAAGCGTGCCAAGAATCGTGAATCGTGAATGAGTCAGAGTCAGAGATGAGAGAGCAGAGCAAGTCGCAAGCTTCTTGTTCGTGTTTGTTTGCCACCGAGCCCTCCAAAATCTTTCGAGCAGGTTTGAGATGAAGTCTAACATGGATTCATTCATGTTCCGTAACTCGTGACTGTGACTGACTGTGAACCACGAAACATGAAACCACGTGAACGTGGGAAAAGAGGGCCAAATAAAAAACCTTTCTAAAACTTTAATTGAAACCTGCAAAAGGTCGAATGCGGAATGGCGGCGTAGCTACAAGTCTTTGAGAATCGACCAAATCACGAATGCACAGGACTCTCCCAGTCACGATTCGTGATTCGTGATTCACATTTGACGACTGGCGCTCGCTTGGGCCGCTGTACGAAGTTGTGACCCTCAAACTTTGGCTGCCAACCGAGCCCTGGTGCACGAATCGTCGGGATAAGCGGGGCTCATTCACCTATCCTGTTGGTGGTTGTTCAGCGTCAAATAGAGCCAAGGTGAGATCTTGCTTGGGTTGGCTTTCTGCCCTCACGGAACCATCATCAAATTAGATTTTGCTCCCACCTTGGCGCTACTTCAATATGCGGGTCTACAACAGCATCGTCGCTGTGGCGATGACAGCTGCGGCGGTGACACAAGCGGCTCAGATCCCTTTCTCGCTCCAGCGATCGCAGAACGAACAACCGGCCAAGCTACTGGAACATGCCAACTTGCCAGCTCACAGCTTGCGCGTCGTCTCTCCGCCATCTTCGATCTGCGATCCCAGCGTCAAGTCGTACTCTGGCTATCTGGATGTCGATGTAGATCTGCTCTCCAAGCACGACTCGCACTCGAACGGTGCTATTTCGATCAACAAGCACGAAAAGGATGGACATACTAAAGGTGCTATCGAGCACTTTTACTTTTGGGCTTTCGAATCGCGCAATGATCCCAAAACGGATCCTGTCGTTCTCTGGTTGAACGGTGGACCTGGTTGCTCGTCCTTCACAGGCCTGCTCATGGAACTAGGCCCGTGTAACGCAGTTGATCCTGCTTCCAGGGATGGCAAGCCAGGTACCGAGAAGAACGCTTGGTCTTGGAACAACAACGCTACCATGATCTTCCTCGATCAGCCCGTCGGTGTTGGCTACTCGTACGTGGACTGGGCCAACAAGTCTCGCACCGATCAGCCTCCTTCGCGAGTATTTTCGGCAGAGTCAGCTGCCAAAGATGCTTCGGCGTTTTTGCACTTGCTTGCCATGCACATGGGAGAGGAAATCTTCAAGGGTGACGGTGATGCTTTCCCTTCGTTCCACATTGCCGGTGAGAGCTATGCTGGAAGGTACATCCCGCTGTTGGCCAACCAGATTGTCCAAGACAACAAAAAGATCCTCCAACATCCAGAGATGGAGCTCAAGCCGCTGCCACTGGAGAGTGTTCTCATCGGAAACGGCATCACTTCTCCGGAGCATCAGTTCCCGGCTTATGTCGAGTACACTTGCACTGAAAAATCCGGATCGAAAAAACCTCTTTTGCCCAAGAAGACGTGCAAAAAGATGAACGAGAGCATTCCGACGTGTCTCACGCTTGTCGAAAAATGCAACCGCAAGGACAAGCATGGCAGGACGTACGACACAGCTGCATGTCAAGCGGCATCCAACTACTGCGAGACGGCGCTTTCGTCGCCTTATGATACGCTCAACAAATCGCCGTACGATTGGCAACACGCTGCCAAGTACGCTGAGGAAGATTGGGTGGCGGCGTTTTTGAACGACAACGAGACCAAGATTGGACTCGGTGTTGATGGACGTGGACCGGGCGATAAGCACGATGGCGTGTTTGTGGGATGTTCGGACAAGGTATATGCGAATTTTGCCAAGACCGGTGATGGATCTCGTGATTCGACATGGGCGGTGACGAGCATTCTGGAAAACAACGTGCGTGTGCTCACCTATTCGGGACGACGCGACTTTATCTGCAACTACCTCGGCAACCGTGCCTGGTCGGAAGCGCTACCGTGGAGTGGCAAAGACGAGTACAACAAGGTGCAGTTGACCGATTGGTTTATCGGTTCTGGTCCTAACAGCGTCAAAGCGGGCCAGTACAAAGCCTCGGGTAATCTCACCTACGCCATCGTCGATCATGCTGGTCACTTTGTGCCGCACGACAAGCCGCAGGCTGCGCTCGCCATGTTCAACACTTGGCTCCACGGCCAACATCCCGGCCACCTTTGATCACCACTTTCCCCCACCCTCTCCTTCTACCCTCCAATCCTATACTCTCCCTGCCGTCCCTCTACCCCCACTGCTTATCAGCTACACCCTACAGCGTCCTTGGCAAATTCCAAGCATACCACTACAACCTCACACATCCTCAGAATCACATCCCCCGAATCGCAGTCCAGGATTACTTCCAAAACTTACACCACTTTGATTCCAAGAGATGCTTGAGTGAAATGTATACGCATGCGATCAAGAGTGAATGCTACGCAGAGACGGCTGGTCTTGACTCGCCATCGCTCTTTCTACCAAGAACGGCCTTGATGTGACTCAAGTGCTGATGGTGTTTTTGCGCTTCGTCACCTGCGTTCTTACCTGCCTGCTCGGCAGCATCCGACGCCGCTTTACCGCCGACGAGCCCCGCCGAGACGCCGCCGACGACAGCGGCAAACAGACTTGCATCGCCTTGCTTGTGCTCCTTCCTTTGCGGCGTTGCATCTACAGCCGAGGACGCGTGATCATCGTTGACGACAGTGTTGTTCTCGGAATCCGACTCATCCAGCTGTCGTTCCAATTCAGGTGGCAGCTCGCTTGGAGACGTGTAGAATCGATCGAGTTGACTTTCGTTCTCGCTGCTGCCTGCGGCTGGTTGATAGGCAGGCAAAGACTTGGACTCGACCTCGTGGTACCCGGAATCTTGCTTCTTGGGCGCAGTTGAGCGGTTCGGCGCGTCACCACCTCGGATCACCCACTCGCTAGCACCGATTTCGGCGCCGCACAGCGTCTTGAACCTTTCCATCTGTTCCTCTCTCCTCTTGTTGGTTAGCTCGACCAGCTGGGGCCAGTACTTTTCGTGTTCATAAGGAAAGTCGAGCAAGCCACCAAAATCCGACGCCAACTGCCCATTAGGAACTTCGTCCTTGATCGCTTCGTCAAATTTGCATTTGCCTTTGGTGACCGGGTCGATAAACGGATAGATGGCGTTCCAGAATGCCTTGAAGATCCAAGGCACGTTGATGCAGAGTGCAATGCCCAATCGCTCCACATAATGGTTCTGCAAAATGTACAGCATGAGCTTGGCATTGCTGATCGAAGTGGGGTTACGCTTCTTACCGCCAAAGTTGATGAGCAGTGCAAGCATTTCGACACCCGGAGGCATGAGATCGATGGCACGCTCCAGGATCCACACGGCAAACTGCATCTGACGCGGCGTCTCTTCGGTCGTGTTGCGCGATGGATGCATGTAGTGGAGCGGACGACCCTTGTTGTCGTATCCTAGGATGGTTTCCTTACCCGTCATGGCTTCGGGCTCGAGGTCTTCCGCCTTGAGACTATCGACGCCGTACTCGCGCCTCCATGCGATGGTATCAGTAAGACGTTTCTTAGCCGATGCCACGTCCCACTTGGTGGCGCGGAGGTAGCGGATCATGGATTCGCGCGAAAGGTTGCGCATCTTTTCCCAGTCGTCGAGCGGTTTCTTGGCAGAGTTGGGCTTGAGGCTGGTGGGAAACAGTTTGGTCGAGGTGAAATGCTCGAGCATTTGGTCGTACTTTTCCTGCTGCGAATCAGAGAGCGCAGTGGGCGGTGCGAGCTTGACACTTGGATCGGGTGTCGCAAAAATGTGGTCGAACTTGCGTGGACCTCTGGCGGCATCGCTGGATTCGGGCTTGCTGTAGTCGGTCATGGTGTCGTTGGAGGGCATGTTGGGACTCGAGACGGAGCTGGCAGCTTGAGAATCAGACGCTGGTGCTGGTGGATGTGGATGTGGATGGCGTCGAGAAGCAGAGCCCATGACGAATCCGGAAGCACGGCTGAAGAGGGAAGAGCGGGTGCTAGAGCCCCTCGAGGTGGTTTTGCTCAGATCGTTGGCTTCGAACGACATGACGGGAGGAAAGAGAGCTGCGGCACCAAGGAGGGGATGCAGCAGATATACAAGCGGTATGTGTAATTGACCAAGCAGAGTTGGTTCGGCGCACAGCAGGGTCTCAACTATGACGACACGAAAGCCAAAGATCAAGTGTGTACGGATGGCAGGCCCGAACAGAGTTGTGCGCGTGGATGAGTGGATGCGGCGTGCCTGCGGCGTGCTTGCAGCAGAGCAAAAGGGAGCGGCGGCGATACGAGCGACGGTCGAGACTTTGGATTGAGATATGTTCTTTGCGCACGAGGACCAAAGAGATCGTCTAGCTTGCGTGTGGGCCGGAGTGGCACTTGCGTGGGATGGGTGTCAGACAGGGCGACAGAGCGTTGCAACTGTCTGTGGTGAAAGCCTAGTGTTGAGGCACAAGCTTGTAACAGGAAGAGATGCCGGCGTGTAGAGAACGAGTGCCGGTCAAAGTGAGCACAAAGATGCTGCAGTCGTAAATGAGATGCAAGAGAGGTGGTGGAGGATCTACCAAGGAAGCAATCACGAATCTGAATGCAGATGGAAGTAGACATCCGAACAAAGACAGCAAAGACTTTTTTTACTCAGGACTGTCATGGGTGGAGTCTAGCTACTGATGACTCTTGCCTGGTGCTTGAAGATGCTACTCACTCGCGATACTGCTTTGCCTCTGACGTCTATCTCATTCAGCGCGCTAACCCCGATAAGTTGAGTCAGTCAGTCAGTCAGTCAGTCAGTTAGTCAGTCAGTCAGTCAGTCAGTCAGTTGACGAGAAGCTGGAGGAGCTATCTCAGACCGAGCGCAGAAAAGATAACCTAACCAAATTTGTGATTTGCGATTGCACCCAAAGGCGGCGTGGCGAACCAGAATTCGTGAATCCCTTGCATCTCGCCAAGGGCGTCTGCCAAAAGAAAGAGGGACTGTGCTGAGCGACGGACTTTAGATGAGGACACGAGAGTCTTTGGTCAGGCGTCAAGCGTCAAGGTAATCGGCTGCTACTTCTGGCTGGCTGAATCAAATCCATGCTGACTCGGCGCAGTCACTCACGACTCACAGACTGAGTCGTGAGTGCGCGCACCTGAACGCTTTGTTAATAAAATCCGTTAGAAAGCATGCTCAATCACGAATCATGAATATGTCTGATGACCACAAATGGTTGACTATACAGTAAAATTACCGTCAAGTTACCTCTCTACTTACTCTGTGACGGAACTTGATTTCCGGAGGCTGATTAAGTTAGAGGAAATTTTTGGAACCAAAAACGATCCAAACGTCCCAACCACAAACGTCAGCCAGAAGCCAGCATCTTTTCTCGAATCACGAATCCCGAATCACAGAGCTTTGTCGTGTCATTGAGCATCACAAGATCCGTTGCACCTTTCACCTTTCACCTTGCACTCTGATTGGCACAGCTACAGAGTGAGTTTCTGGACATTGGCGATGAACGCGGCGGCGTGTGCAACCACTTTGCGCGGTTGCGTCACAGGAACACAAATGAGTCAGGATCCGAGGAGGCTGCTTTCCCTTGAAGTGTACCGCGGAATCACAAATCCCGAAAAGTTTTCTCCTCGGAGTTGCACTTTTGCCACTGGGTGAATCGGGACACGATCCTGAAAATTCCACATTCCAATAGAATATCGGGAGATGACTCGATCGGAAACCCGATCTGGCGAGATTCGAGATGAATTCGGATTTTTGGATAAATCGATCGCGCTTCTCGTCACTAACCAACTGATTCTGAGGCAGGAGAATTTGCTTATCGTCCTGGTATCGGGTTGTCAAGAGTCTTCGACACTCAAGTGTATGTGGCATGGCCTGTATACGAAATACATCGATAGCGTACAGCCAGCCGACTTTAGAAGAGGCGGAACGAGATAGTTGACCAGCAGTGCCAAAGACCACAAGTCACGAGTTTTGCAAGAGTGGAACGAACCATCGTCAATCACGAATCACCAATCACGAATCACCAATCACGAATCACCAATCACGAATCGTACATGGCGGCAATTGATCAGAACATCAAAAGACACCCAAAACCTTTACGACCTTTCCTTTTGGCGCCAAGCTTACCAATCTTGAATCGTGAATCGTAAATTGTGCATCGTGAATTGTGTGCATCGTGAGGACGGTGATTTCTGCCAGCAACGAATGTGAGTCGTATGCATTTACGATTCGTGATTTGCACTGAACAGGTGCAAAAGGGTTGCTGCTTTCTAGGCGGCTTCATCAGTAGCGGTGCTTACTGCGCACAGCTCATAACTAGCGTGTAGCACGTAGCGTTGCAAACCAGTCGTGAGTCGTGAGTCGTGAGTTGGGCGGCGCGTGAATGATTGGCGAGCGGCTTGTGCGATTTACGAGTAATCTTTTCGTAATTTGCAATCCGTAATAACGATAATTTTACTAGCTAGTTGGCGTTACTACTTAAATAGACGATCCTTTGCTAATCACGAATGTTAGCGAGAACAACACTTTTCCCGCCACGCCACGCCACGCCGCGCCGCGCCGCGCTGCGCTTCGCTATGTGGGCTATGCTGTGCTGTTCAACTGTGTTGGTCTGCTGTTATGCTCGCTGGCCGACTGACCTTACAATCGTCACATGCACCTCCGCCAAGTCGTGCGTCGCATGCCGGCCAGACACAGCTTCTGCATCACCGCTGCACCTTTGGCAATACTCGAATTGTGAAATGTGAATCGTGCATCGTAAATGGGTCCGGAAAATGGCTGACTTGTGACTAGGCTGACACCGATCGACAACGTCAATTCACGATTCGTGATTGTTCCGGTTTGCAGGCGTGTCGAATGCACCATGTCTGAAATGTCATAACGCTCGGCGATCTACCAAAGTTTCCGAGCTGACAGCGTGGCTCGCTTCCGTCTGTATTCTTCTTGTTCTTGTTGTTCTTGTTGTTGTTGTTGTTGTCGTCGTCTTGATCGTTTCGTGGCAGTGTGGATACAGTCCTTGGCAGGCTCAAGCTCAGTGGTCACCCGCTCGCTTCTGCACCGCTGCAAAAGGGGTTCTTGCTCGCTCTGCAAATCCTACCGCCCACCGCCAGCGCAGATCCCTCATCGCCCCTCTGCCTCGCCCCGCCTTGCCTCGCTCGCTAGGTTTGCTATTTTTGAGCATGCAGTCCGCCCACTTGCTGTGCATGCACCCACGACAGCCATAGTAAGAAAGCGAGAAAGCGGCCTACAAACTGCACTGCACTGCACTGCACTTGCACTCCAACGT
>NC_026488.1:341708-355630 GCF_000328475.2 Mycosarcoma maydis
CACCATCCTGTCCACTCCAAACATCACCACCTATCCTTTACCATGTTCAAATTCACCGTCCTTGTTGCCGCCGTCCTTGCGACCACTTCGGCTGTGTCCGCCGCCACGGTCAGCACCCCCACCGCTCTCACCCAGTGCCAGCCCGTCCTCATCACCTGGTCCGACGCTCAGGGCAAGGGTAAGTCTCTCCCGCTCGAGCGTCATGTCTATACGAGATACACCGATGTGCTCTTGTGCCAACCATGACTGACTCAATCTTTTTCTTTGTCCATGACAGTCTACGTAAGCGTCTTGCCCGGCAAAGAGACCTCGGCAGCTCCCCTTGTCAGGTTTGCGCCTCAGGATGCCGGCACCACCAGCATCAAGTGGGTGCCCAACCTCCCCGCTGGCCAGGACATTACCCTCTCCATCTCGGATGATTCGGGTGTCACCAACTACTCGGGCACCGTCACCGTCCGTGCCGGCACCGACACCTCGTGCCTCAACACTTCTGGCTCGGCCGCCGCTGACGGTTCGGCTGCGACCACTGGCTCATCCTCTTCCTCGGGCTCCGGCTCTAGCTCCAATTCTTCGGGCTCCTCTGGCTCCTCTGGCTCCGCCTCATCTCCTTCCAGCTCGGGCAAGTCCAGCACTTCCAACACTTCCTCGGCCAACTCTGCTAACCAGACCTCCTCTGGCAACAGCTCTAGCGGCGCTACCAGCTTCCGTGCTGACACCACCGCCATGGTAAGCTCGGCACTTGCCGTTGCGGCCGTCGCTGTTGCCGTCTTCGCATAATTTTGGTCGCGTCTGTCATCCCGTCAACCCGCACGCCGTTCTCTCTCAATATGTTTGCTCTCGTCACATTCTCTCTTTTGCATTCTTGTTCAATATCAACCTGCATTGAATCCCAAGCCGTTGCACCTCTGTTTGTCCATACGGTAGCAGCCTCGTCCGAAGTTCGTGTCGTCGATCACCGTCTCTGCTTATTCCGCTCGACTCGGCCGAGAGGCAATGGTGGGAAGAGATCCGAGCCTTTCGAGGTCGTCTGATGCAGACTTTGTTGTACCCTTGTCAGAGTGTTGAGCGCGTTTGACTCTTGACGTAGAACCAAGAAGATGTGTTTCTGCACGACGTCGATCATCGGCCGTGCTTCCTAAAGAGCGGTACAGCGGCAGAGATAGACGGCTGCCTCCTCGGCTTGCCTGCACAAGCCTTGTCGCCGGCAGCGGCCGTCGCAATGCGGCGGTCAGGGACAAGGTGCCGTCTGGCTCTACTCGAGATGCTTTGAGCGTGGACCATTCAGGCTCCTTGCCCTTTGATGAAGGCTTCGATTGACCTGATGAGACGTCCGGAAGCTACCATGGTCAGCCAAATAACCTCGCTTCGTCGCACATGGCAGCAACTGACTCACTGCTGGCCTTTGTCCGTGCACGCTTGCTCGCTCCTCGTAACGCTTTATACACCACTGAAGATGACTCGTCGAGATATTCAAGTTCAGACTCGTGCCTACTTTCCGGTGAAGACGGGGCTTCGCTATTGACTCACAGTCCGCTTTTGCTCTATCCTCTTGAGCCCGTCGCGGCGATACGGGACGTCGAAATGTTGCTAGCTTGGCACGTTCATCGTTTGCAGCGGACGATGTAGAGGGATGGTGACTCCAGTTGTGCTGGTATTGGGCATGATGGCCTGGCTCATGTGATCGGTGGAGGTAGTCATTCCTGCTGGGCAAGTGAGCAAGCTCAAACGCTGGGGCGTATGGGCCTGAAGGGGTTTGAGTCCAAGCTTGGCTGCTTTCCATGGCTGCAGGAACGGATTCGTGGTTGGGATAATAATGTACCGGATGATGAGACGTCGGACCAATTTGGACAGGCGGGTACTGGAACAAGTGGCCTTCTGCATCGTACATGAACGGTGCAGGAGCAGACATGTCCGCACGATGTGGTTCATAGTTTGCTTGACGAGCGTTCATCGAATCGCTGGGAGCGTGATTCAGTGGTGTTGCTGCAGAGTATACCTCATGGCTGTAGACCGACCGAGTCGGAGCCCAGCTGGAGGTCTCGTAAGATGTGCTAGCATCCGGAACCATGCTCTCCATGCGAACCGATGACGAAGAAGCTTCCGACCTGCACGTGCGAGCTTCTCGATGCGCCATCTCGCGGTCGAGGCTCTCGTAAAAGTCGCGATTCCGATCAAATAGCTGCTGTAGCGCTCTTTCGCCCTCTGTCTTCTCATACTCGCACGTCGCCGATTCAAACCAAGTATCGCCAAGCCTCGTATCCGTGCTTCCGTACATGCTTTTCGTGCTGGAAGCTTCGATTTCGTCGCTATCCGAGGACACGACAATCACCTCTGGAGATTTGAAGGATGCCTCAGTCGTCACGACACTACGTAGTTTGTCATGTGCTAACAAAGGTTGCGACGTCTCGACAATTGTGGCGAATGGGTCGCGGCGCTTCCCTGCATTGTCATCGAAGGAGTCTGTGACAGCGTCCTCAGGCACAGCCGGCGGATGGTTGTCTCGCGTCAAGCCCAAAGTAGACACATCAACTTCTCTGTCAAGTGACGGTCCATGCTGCCGGGCTTTTCGCATCTGCGCATTGCGCGCTGCGATGGTGCTGTCCATTGCATCGAGAAGAAGAAGTCAGCATGGCACGTCAATCGCGAGTTTCGACTCTTGTGCTGCCCGTTTTGGCTCACAATGGTGTCTCAGTGAAGGCCACTGATTCGTCGTCATTTGAATGTGCTGCCAGTGTCTGCTTATCCGTATAGTTGGCATGGTCAGCGCCAGATTACAATGCAAAAATGGCGACAGCAGCAAGAGTCTTACCTGCTCAAGCGGCACTTCATTGACTTCGTCCTCATTATCACTGTAAGGGAAACGATCAGCTGCGCAGTAGCCGAACGAAGTGGCCCAACCAGACATTGAAGCAACCTGCAACCTGCAACGCGTAGAGATGACGTACGAAAGTCAAGGGGGAGGTCACCCAGAAGCTGCAAATACTCACGGTTGGGATGCTGAGCTCTCTCGATGTTATTCATCCTCTCACGGGTCAACGACAAAACCACGAATGCAAACATCTTGGGCATCAGCGAACGCGGCTCAATGTGCTTTGGTAGAAGCACATAGACAGCCACCACTACGCCAAAGCACCGAAGTGTGAGCTGAGACTGAGTCAGGGAAGAAACGCCGAAATCACAGAGAGTCGTGAGTGAAAGCGTGAATAGTGAATCACGCACGAATCACGAATCGTGAATGTGATTTCACTTCGTGATTGTGACAGCCATCAGCTCCGCTCTGCAATGGTGAATTGGCCCGGATTTGCCGACTTCTCACGCACGACGATTATTGACGGCTGTTCGGGCCAAGATCCGGTTGGTGGATTTTTTTTTGGCAGTGTGGGGAAAGTGGGGACGATGGCACACTTGCTGCAGGTTGCCACAGAAGTTCACGATTCGTGATTGACGATTGTTTGTCTGCTCGCTTTCTTTCATGTCGTGAGAAAGTGTGAGTAAGTGTCCCCACTCGAAGCAGTCAGTACAACTGGTATCGGCACATACGCGGCCACTGGCAAGCATATAATGCCCATTCGGAGTGCGTCGACACTTGTTCGCACCTCTGGCATATTGTCTCAGTCGGTACTTCCGCAAGTAGCACTTCTATCAGACTTGCCAGCACGCAGTCACATTCCCACACGCCCAAGGAAACGACAGACTGGGCGATACAGCATTCACTACAGTCACAACGCCGGCATCAAAATGGTGTCTCGCGAGTCAGCTTCGGCCTGGAAGCCGTCCAAGCCTCGAGGGGTACAGCGAGCGTCGGATCACAAGACGGGTCCCAAAGGCGAGCCCATGACGCCGTTGCCATCCGCTACGCTTATCGTGCTGTGTCCGCGATCAGCCAAGAAGAAAGATGCACATCTGCAGTACGACACCTTGATGGTGCAGAGATCAGCCAGAGATGGCTCGAGCTTCCGCTCCGCCGTTGTGTTTCCGGGCGGTGCTCTCGACGTGGTCGATGAAGCTCAAGTCGAATCCGCGCTATCGTCCAGCGCAGCATCATCCGCTCGCTCGGAAAGCGACGAGATGGAGAAATATATGCAATCGCTCAAGCTGTGTGCGCTTCGCGAGACGTTCGAAGAGACTGGCCTGCTGCTTCTGCCTTCATCGAAATCGAGTGCGTGCGGGCTACCTACCAGCCGCGCGGTGGGTCACCAGGACGCAGGTATGTCGGCCGAGGAGTGGGCGCACGCACGAAACGACGTTCACCACAACGCCATCGACTTTGTTCCTTTCCTCCGCAAAGTCTCGAGCAAGCTCGCTCGTAGTAGCACACTCGGTACCAGCAAAGGTGCACTTGCAGAGTTGGCACCTATGGCGCACTATTCGAATTGGATCACTCCGAGGAGCGTCGTCCGACCGGCGAAACGATTTGATGCTCACTTCTTCATCACCGTGCTCGACACTCCAGATGTGTTTGGTGACCAAGACTCGCTCAAAATTTCAGCCGATGGATCCGAGACGTTGTCGTTGCGACTACAGACTCCTCGCGAGATCATGTATGCCGGCATTACCGACCAGATCTCTCTGTTCCCACCGCAATTCTACATTCTCGCCGATATCGAAGCCGCCCTATGTGCCATGGACACCAACGGTCGCATCCCCATCCTGCCACTCATCTTTGACTCTACTCACGCTTCTGAGCGTGTCACTCGCGACGCTGAATTCCGAGTCACGCCCATCGAAGAAGAAAGTCGCGGTCTCCAAGGTCGCAACTATTCGTGGGACCGCAAAGACGTCGGAACCTCTTCAGCTCCGCTCACCTCCTGGGTTTCAGACACCAACCCACCGCTGTCCGAGATCAGAGAGCTCGGCGACGAACCGCACTCCCACTACCCTCGCGTTACACCCGTCGAGCCACGCGCGTTCCCAAAACTCGGTGCTATGCTCGATATCAAAACGCAGATCATCGAGAACCGCAACCGCGCACAACCAACCGAGACGCAAGACAGCTTCGTCTTTCCTCTCGTATTGCCTGGCGACTGGCAGGCTTCGCCTGCCCAGCAACAACGCGCCAAACACGGGCTCTTCCTACCAGACACACGCGAGCAGAACGCAAACAACTCAGACCCAGCCCTGGAACGCACAACACCTACCTCGCAGCTGCAAGGTGCTACGATGAAACCACTCAATAGACTCTATGTCTCGCCACGCGCACAAGAGCACGGTGGCGGAATGACCGTCCGTGGCGCGGTGCGCAAAGGCTTGACCCACTTGCGTGATTTCCAGGTCGGCGTGCTGCTTGCCCAGGCCTCCACCGACGACCAAGAAGACCAAGAAGACCAAGATGACCATTCTGACAGTGCCGCATCCAGAGCCAAGCTGTAGATCGCTTTGCACACCGCTGTACAACCTGCGAAGCGGCCTTTGACTCCACTCAAGTAACTGAACTACCTGCACGACTCTTGCACCCCCAAAAACATTAGACCCTGCCGTTCTGTGGTTCTGTGATCGAATTCTAATGCATTCATTGTCCATTTCTTCCACACACGCTTTTATACAACGTAATTCATCAAGTACCGCCGCGATTTTTTACCTCAACTTGGGTATGATGGTAGTATTCCTCGTGATCGCGAGTAAGCGAGACTTGAATTGCGAGATGGTGTGAGCCTACGGTACAAGGCGAGCAAGGCGAAAATCAATCCTTTGTTGAGCCTACGGTAACGCAATTCACAAAATTTCGGTATGATGGTGGTATTCCTCGTGATCGTGAGCTTGGCCGTGTGTGATTCACGATTGTGAGGCAGCGAGACTTGAGCTGCGAGATGGTGTGAGCCTACGGTACATGGCGAGCAAGACGGAAATCAATCCTCTGTACGAGAAGGGCCGGGGTGCAGAAGTGTCAAGTTATGCTTCTGTACTACTGCGGATCAGCATACGCTTTGACCGCGGTCTCCAACAACCCCTTCTCGAGCGCCTTCCATCTGAGCCTCACCTCGTCCTCCACCTCTCTCCTGCCTTTATGGTCAGCCGCCTTGATCTTGGCCTCAAAGACTGCGGTGACGGGTCGGTGGTCGCTGATTGTGCATTCCCATCTTCTGTACTCCAGACACCTGATTCGATCCGCGTGGTGACTTCTGAACAGGACTCGATCGCACCAAGCTGGGATCCTATTTTTCTCGCTCGAATCCCACTCGTGAGTGCCTCGATCGTACTTGTAGGTGGGTAGGAAGGATATCGGCGCCTCGCTGAAATCTTTCAAGCGGAACGCGGGATTGTGTTTCAGCTCCTTTCGCAGCTGATCCTGTTCCAGCAGAGGTGAGATCTTGCGCGCGGCGATCGCAGATAACACCGTATCCCGCGAGTGGTCGATACGATAATTGAGATCGCCCGAGAACACCACCAGCTCGTGATCGAGGATCATGCTTCCATCTCCACCCCCAATGTACGCCTCCGGATCCGCGTGCGGATCAACAAACACTGCCGGGTACTCCAAGATATCCGCCACATCCGCATTCCTCTGCTTCACATGTTTCTGCCCCGCAGCGAGATGCGAATTGACAAATGCGATCGAGGTATCTTGTACAACCAATCGCGCGATGACGGCTCCCTTGTTGCCGTACCGTCCGCCCATACCAGTCTTGACCGTCGAGATGGCGAGTTCGCGCACGTGTTTGAACTCAGTCTGCTTGACAAATACGCACGTGAACAGACCGACGAGCGACTCGGATTGGACCAAAAGGTAGCCGCATGTAGGCGGCATCGCATACCGAACAATCTGAATGAGCTTATCGTACCATGCCCGATACTGTCTCGAGACGCGATCTCCCAAATCGTTGGCCTTCTTCTTACCTCCGCCCAGCAGTAGACTCTTAGCGGTGAGCTTTTTGCTTTCCAAGTCGATCAGCTCCTGGAATCCAAAGACGATGATATCGGGTGGATGATCCGCCGGTAATCTGTCGGATCCTACCAAACACGCGTTGCGCAGCATCGTTCCAAACACTTCCATGTTTTCCGCCGAGGTTTCCAGGTCGCTAGGAGAAGCGGCATCCATATTGAACGTCACGGAAAGAGTCTTGATGCTTCGGTAGGAACAGAACTCGGCTTCTCTCTTGGCTTTCTCCGCCTCGATCCAGTCGAAGCTCAGCGTCCCATCCCACAGATGGACTGCGGCATCGAGTCCACCGGACGCCACCTGTAGACGCCCCACTTTCTCGATCCCATGCTCATCCACCTTGATGGTGGTGATAGGTTCCTTGTGCGCTGTCCAGACCTTGAGCGCTCTCCAGGGTGCGGTGTCGGTATCAAGCACCGAGATGGTGCCCGCTCGAGTTGCCACCCACAAATACTTGACCACACCGGCGACAGCTGTCAGGCCGTGCGGACCAAGCTTTCGTACACCCACACATTCGTACGTCTGCCTCGACCAGATCGAGACATGGCCCGAATCGTGTCCAAAATACACAAAGTGCGGGCGCGAAGGAATGACCGTTCCACCAGTCACCATGCCTACACCGTCAGCCATTTCAGGAGGAATATTGATCGCCTTGGATAGCGCGTTGAACGGCTTGTCGTCAGCAAAAGGGTTGTAGACGCGGATGCGAGGGCCTTTACTGCCGGCGTAATCCTTGGCACTTCGTTGCACTGATGGACCGGCTGCTACCCACAACTGCTGACCAACGACACATGCGTGCGAGCCCTTGTCCATTGCGATGCGCTGCGTGATGGGCTGGTTCGACAGGCGCAACCCTGCTACAGCTGGATCGGGATCGGCACTCGGCAACCAGACGGAAATCTTTCCCCCTTCGTCCAGAGTGAGCATCTTGTCTCCCACCCTTTTAAGCAGCAGGATCGGATCTGCATGAACATTCTGCCGTGAATAGACCACTTGCGCTTCAGCCACGTCCAACTCCCAAATGTGACCGTCCTTGGAGCCGCACCAAAGATACCTGCCTTCGTCTGCTGTTTCTCCATGTGATCGTTTTCCGATAGCTGGCACGGGCAAGAGACCATGGTTGGGAGGCCTGAATTCGAGCGCTGTTAGTTTGACTTCCTTAGACAGATGTTCGCCCACGGTGCACAGTTTCTCACCCAGACCGCTGGCCGATTCTCCGACACGATAGACCTTGACCTTGTCTCCGCTACCCGTGACAATCGTATGTCCGCAAATGGCGAAGCATTGGAAGCTTTGCTTGGACGTTGTGCAGCAATCCGGGTGAAACTTGGGCGCGCGGCGATTGGCATGCGACGTGTCGGGAAGTCCGCTGGGAGTCATGTCCATTGAGGCGTGCATCCTGCGAAGACCAGCAGGAGCCTTGCTTGGCGAGGAAGGCGATATCGACGTTGGGGCGTCGATGTCATCTTCTTCTTCCGAACTATCAGAGCCTGGACGATTCGATCGGAAGAGCGAGGAGCCTGAGCTGCGACCGATCGAACCATTTGGTGTAATGCATGTATGTCGAATTGGCGGTGGTAGAAGTGTCGACGTCGAATCAATTTGGTCAGGCGACAGAGTATGAGAGTGATGCGGTCGCTTAGCAGAGGCAGACGAGACCGGAATCGGCTTGGATCGTGCTGTGACTGTCTGAGAACGGTGAACAGAAGAGGCGGATGTTGATGCAGCTGGGCTACGTTGGGGTGGTGGCATGATGGTGGATCCGTTCTGGACGGCATTGGCATCGACGCCGGAAGGTCGGCGAGCCGGTAACGGTGGAAGGTCCGCATCAGCTTCTGCAAGCACAGCGCTCAAAAGAGGTAGGGAACTGGTGCTCTTGGATGCGCTTAGCCTCCTTCGCGCTGAAAGGTCGGAGGCTAGAGAATCGGGCTCTCGAAGCGGTAACCGAGGCGGCGATGTCAACGACGCTTCTGGAGGAGAAAGCATGGTGGAAGAGGTGTCTGCCGCGAGATCGGGGATAGCCGGTACTGAGCCGATCTCCGAGTCGAGCATGACAGAAGCAATCGAGCCCGGCAGCCTGGACAAGCTCTCTGAAGAGCTGTCGGTTTTCAAGGGTCGAGGAGGGACTACTGGTGGAGGTTGCTTGAATGGGTTGTGCGGCTCGGACCCTGTATCGACTGTTGGAGAGAGTTGCTCGTTCGAGCGAGAGTACTTGAGGAAATGGTTGCCGCGCGTTGTGATGCGATTTGGCGTCAGATTGGTGCTGGCAGGGATGGTGGATGCGCTGGATTTAGTGTGGTGCGTAGAATGATGGCTAAACATGCTAGCTAGCGACGTGACACGTGAAGACGAGCCCAAGCTCGCCAAGCGCTCAAGGTCAGCATCGTCGAGGATCTGAATGCCATTGGAGTGAGTTGTAGGCTTGGGTGGTCGCGGCGGGGGTACTTTTGGCTTGCCTGAAGCCTCTGTATCGGATGCAGAAGCGAAAGCATTGGTAGAGACAGGAAGACTGGACGCAGCTTCTCGAGCGTCAAAGGATCTGGGCGTTAGCAAGCCGGGAGCCGTTTCACCAAATTTGCAAGTTGGAACAGCAAGCGACTTTGAAGCGGCCGAAACTTGTCGTGATTGAGGCGTGTGTCTTTCTTTACCAACAAGCTTGCCAAGGTCGGTGGTTGACGTATTGGCGCTTGACGGGTTGGATAGTGCGGCCAAGTCGGCTACATTGAGCGATGTGTGGCCAATGGGAGGCTGTCTGGTAGAGCTTGTGGCTGTGTACGATGCAGAGGCGGGGGTCGAGGCATCCTGTGCAAGACTCTGAGGCGAGGTGGAAGTACTCTTCTTTGATTTTTGTGGAGAGACGTGGCCTATAACAAGTTTCTTCTCTGCTTGACCGAATGTATGTGTAGCGTTGAGGTCTTTCTGTCGAGTTGTCGTCGAGGAGTTCACTGCATGCTTGTATGTGGGCCGACTGCTCTCGGATTTAGAGAGCTGCTCAAACCTGGAGCGCAGGTCAGAGACGGCGCCTGGAAGAGCGCCGAACTCGTCGGGCTCCGGTCCCGCTTGTTGATCCGCCATGTCGCTCTCGTTGACTGTGGCCACTTGCAAGCGAAAAATCGACTTGTGCTGAAATTGCTTCGACCAACGGGCATGTATATCGGTAGTCCAGAAACGACGAGACGACGAGCTCAACGCGACTCTGCGGGGATGAGGCGCGAAGAATGCGGCATTGCGTGCAGAGTGGAGCTGTGTAGCGATGGTATGTGGGAGGAGGTGGTGAGCAAAAAGCAAGCAAGCCAAGTCAAAAAGTCAAAGTTGGAAAGAAACACAAAGGGTACGTGCACGGTGGAGCGGCGGACCAAGCAAGCTCTGCGGTCAATTTCTGCCGGTAAGTTACAAAAGAGGCCGAGCAACACACAAATCGGCACGCAAGCATGCATGCACATATCGAACGAACTTGCTTCTTGGACGACGTTGCGTCTTAGTTGAGTTTAGTTATTTGGGCGCTGACTATCAAAAGGGTACATTGGGCACGACTATGACGTCTTCTTCCAGTCTCGTGTCTTGTGTCGCTGTCTGATAACTCCAGATGTTAGGACTGCACAGCATTCGATATCGGGTGCCACGCTACGTCAGGGTCTTTTAAGAAGGCTTAACGGCTCACGACTGTGGCCGAGTTAATGGAGCCGGAACAAATTTGCGTCGGTGTTTTTGAGTCGATCGTCAATCGTCAATCACGGAATCACGGAATGGCAGCGCAAGAGCCTCGGACTTTATTCGAGATGAATCGTGAATCGTGAATCGTGAATCGTGAATAGTTTAAGTGTGATGCTTGGACTCCTATTCACGATTCGTGACGGTGTGCGACATCAATTTAGCAGTCCGGCTGGCATCGGTGATCTATGTGGGTCGCATCGGCTCCTTTCTTCCGATCGTGCAGCTCATCAATGGACTTTTGCGGAGACAGCCACAACCAGCATTTGTCAGACGGGGCCTGGTATCGGCTGCAGCATCCGTGCGCTTTGCTGTCCTCCTTTTCACACCTTGTCTATCCTATTCCTCATACACGCTTTCGGATCACGCGGGAATATTACAAAGCATTGAAGCTTAACTCTCTTCTCCGTCATATTCGTGATTCGGTCAAGTTGGCATTGGAGGTTAACTTGGTGAAACGTTGCACTACTCAACGGGAACTTGGGCACTTGCGAAAGTCAGCCTGTCGCATAACAAATTGGCACGAACGTAAATCCATCATGGTCGTAGCAGCAGTAGCTCAACTCAAATCCACATCTGTGATTGCGGACAACCTAGCCGCTTCAGTGTCTCTTATACGATCAGCTGCACTGGCAGGCGCCAAAGCGATCTTTCTACCGGAAGCCACTGACTTTATCGCACCCACAGCGCAGGTTGCATCGCTCACTCGATCGCGTGACAACCTCGACTTCATTCGAGGCATCCAGACCGCTGCGCGCGAAGCATCCATCTGGGTCTCGGTCGGCATCCACGAGCCGCCCTCTTGCCAACAAGACGAAATTGATTCTCGCGATACTAAGGGTCGACTGCGATGCTACAATACTCAATTGTTGATCGATCATTCAGGCGAAATTCTGGATCGCTATCGAAAACTGCATCTCTTTGACGTTGACATCAAGGGAGGACTTAAAATCTTGGAAAGCGATTCTACGATCAAGGGGGACCGACTCTTGACGCCGAGACAGACGCCATTTGGAAAACTAGGCATGTTGACATGCTACGATTTGAGGTTTCCTGAACCGTCCTTGTCCTTGAGGCGGCAAGGTGCGCAGGTCTTGACCTACCCCTCGGCATTTACAGTAAGAACAGGCGCTGCGCACTGGGAGGTCTTGTTGAGAGCGAGGGCGATCGAAACTCAGAGCTACGTGCTCGCCGCCGCCCAGGTGGGCGCTCATGATGGTACAAAAAGGGTTTCGTGGGGTCATGCCATGATCGTTGATCCCTGGGGGTCCGTGGTTGCCCAATGCCCGTAAGTATCCGTGTGCATTTTCGAACTGCATCCCAAAAAATTCCCCTGGAAAGCTGATCCCTTCGCATTCGTGATTCCCATTTTCTGTCCGTCTCAACGACCAAAGTGATATCCAGCCGTACAAACCCACCTTCTGCTTAGCGGATATCGTAAGTCATCACAAACGCACCAACAACAACAACCCACAGTCTTTTTCCCATGTTGCTAACCCCCTTCCTGGCCCACGATCCATCGCCTACAGGATCTTGACTCGCTCGAAAATACGCGCCAAGAGATGCCACTTTGGCAACAGAGGCGGGACGACATCTTCCCACAATTCTAGCGAATGATCGCCTCCCTCCACAATGCGCTATGGTAAGTCATGGTTTGCTAGATTTGACTCAAGAGTGATAGATAAAAATACATTGCTGTTTATACGACAAAAGCGAACAAAAGGCCAAGTGTGACAAGGAGTCGAGGCTAAACGAATGGAAACGAGAAACACAGAGAGGGGTCCGTCGGAATTCCCAGGATTCAGTATCAGGACATGTTCAAGCGACATTCCGGGTCGACATCTCGGCCGCTGCCAAGCTCTCGAGTCGCGTAGTAAGCTCTGCTGCATCGAGATCAAACTTTGGCGACGTCGGGTCAACCTTGTTAACGTCGAGTCGGGTAATCACAAACCCGAGCCATCCTTGACTCCGCTGAACTGCGCCACTGGCCGCGTTCTGCGACGAGCCTTTGTTCAGCGTGGTGTTCTCGCTGTTGAACCGCATGCGTGCGTTGCCAGCGACATCGTAGTCCTCTCCTTTTGACGCCGTGACAGCAGGAGCCGATCGTTGTGGCTCGCTGTACGCTTTGGCCGCGTCGCTAGAACATGGAAGCGAGCGAGTAGTAAGGCTGAGTGCAGAGGCAACCGCGTACTGAGCCCACAGCGCAAGTGTCAAGGGCAGTGCGGCTTGAACAACAAAGACACACACATACGTCACCTGATCGGAGAAGGACCCAACCAACGACGTGTGGGCATCAGACGCATGCCCTGTCGACGTGAAGAAGCGAGGAGAAGTGAGCATACCAGCAGCTGCTGTTCCGGTGACAGTGTGTCGCTCGAAACGATTGCGATAGAACGCTGTGCGGCTCAGACTGCGAAGCGCAGCCAGGACAATGAGCACCTGGCAGAGCACGTGTGCGCGAAGGAGACGCGAAGCAAGGTCGATGATCCATCGCTTCTGCAGAGCCAGTCCAGATATGCCGACCAGGCCAAATAGAGACTGTGCCAGCATGAATGTGGTCAGTGGAAGCGTGGCGGCGTCTGGATGGATCGAGTTTTCGAACGCGCAAACGCCGACGATCATGACGGTGAGCGCGGCCAGTCCGACGGCTACGAGCGGCGTGCGCACCAATTGAGATCGCGCCGATGTGTCACGTGGCAGATAGACTGGCCTCGAAGACGCTCTTTGCAAATCAGACGTGGCTCCTCTGTTGCTGGACGGAGTGAGTAGAGGCTGATTGAAAAGGTTCGAGCTCGAGAGGCTGCGGTGCTTGCGCCATGACTGTGCTCGACGATGAGTCACCGGAGGAGGGTAAACCTGACTCGTGAATTCGATGCTGCGCCAGTTGGTTGCCGATGGAAGAGGCAGCTCGCGATGCTCGGAGCTGTTCTCGCGGGACAAGTTGGTTGACATGGCTTTGGGAGACTCAAACAAAGCCTGCTGATGCGAAAAAGCTGCAGTAGTGACAGACTCAGCTGGGCCGAAAAGAGCCAAACGGTCTTGCTCGCTGAACAAGTGTGTGCTACGATCGGATGGCGAAGCTCCTTCGAGATCTGTGTCGTCCTCATCATCCACGGCAACACCTAGAGTGTCAACATCAAAAATGGAGCGCAGCTCCTGAAGTCCAGCTTTGAGATAGGGCGTGGTGGTCGAGTGAATGGTTTGGTTGAGGGCGCTAATGCTCATCCTACGCGAGAGGGTATTTGTCAAAGGTCCTTGCCCTTCGTGTCCTTTTTATCCCGGGGCCTTAAAGGGAAGTGTCTCCTTAGGTTTGCAGAGATCGGCCGAGCCGAAT
>NC_026488.1:355730-429666 GCF_000328475.2 Mycosarcoma maydis
TGGAGCTGTGAGCTGGTGAGGATGCGAACGGGTTGAGGACGAGCAGCTGACAGTCTTGCAACGCCGGACAACCCTGTCGTAGCGCGGTGGGTCAGATGAGGGCCCGGCCTCATCCTGGGCCGCTACCCGCTGGCTCATGCTGTCGATGTTGTCTGTTGAGTACTGCAGGATTGGCGACACGATTCGTATTCAGAACATGTGCGGATGTCTATAGAGCAACAGCGTCTAGGTATTGAAAGGCAACGGCAAAGACGTGTGTGCGATGCGCTAGCACGTTGCTGTCGTGAAATTGTTCTGTATAGAAGGAGGTGATGGCGACAGTGACCCGAACGAAGAGGTCGGTGATGGTGACAGTTTATAACAAAGGCCGTCAAGGGCTATGGGAAGTCTCGGAGCAAGGGAAGAGGGGGGATTGATGCGGTGAAAGAAACTGCATAAGCCAGATAGACAAAGGGGAGCATGGCCTTGGACACTCAAGACTGAACTCAGCTGAATGACCGCACCAAACCCCACTCTACAGTCACGAGTCGCAAGTCTTGTAACTCGTGACTATCAACTCGAACTTGACAGACACACTTTCAGCATAACAGACAAACAGATCCGGTCAGTAGCAGCCGTCACGAGTGTTGAGTAGTACAGCGTGCCTTTTACAGAGAGCGGGACCTATTTTTCGTCTCGGGATGGTATGACCGCGGGGCGCTGTGCCGGCGCAAAGTCACCTCACTTCTCACTTGCACTCGTATTTCAGGGTTCAGGTTGCCAAGTCAGTAACTGCCAAGCCGTAAACCAACCATGGAATGAGAACGTCGGCTGTTTCAACTGGGCAAAGTAATAATAATAATAATAAAATGAGGTATCCTTAGTTAATCAAGAGAACGCCCACACAGGCGAGGATGCCGTTTTTTTTTGTTTTGTTTGTTTTTTTTGTTTTTTTTTTTTTTTCCTTCGTGACGGATAGTTTCACCTTTCTGCCAAATTCCTTAGTGCAGATAATTCAAACAAATCGGCTTCATCATCACGCATCACGCATCACGCGTCCGAGACTCACGACTGCCCTCTTTGGATTCATGATTGGATGATTGGTGATTATTTTTGCCAAGGTGCGCTCACTCAGAAATGCGCATCGCTAATGCTACTTGGCGAGCCAAGCCGCCGACATGGCCAGGTTCAGCTCGCAGAGAGGACATACGTAAGGCATCGCTTCCTGTGTAAAGCTCGCTTAGCCGACTGTTCTCACCTCGCTTGTTTACCTTGACAATCACAAATGTCCAGAACCCCTACGAATGGGTTCCCTTTCAACGCCACAAGCGTCGGTTTGATGGTTTTGTTGTGATGCATTCCGACGGCTGGCTCGGACCCAAGACAAGGCTTTGGCTAGGTCACACTGACACAAAGCATTATGAGACCCACCGTTGACGTGACCCACCTTGGACGGGTTACAATTGCGAGCACAGCGAGCTGAAAGGCGATGAACGTACAGGAGCGGAGCATGGCATAGTGAAGTGTGGGAAATACTGTAATAGACAAGAGTCGCTGTCGTGTACGTGTCCCTGTTGGTCAATCCAGACCCGCCAGTCGTGAGTGAATGTCTTTGAGGTTACGCTTCGAGCAGCCATAGTTATCACATAACGGCACTGTTAGCACTCTCAAGCCCACACTTCCTTCCGCTTCAGGATCGGATAACCACCAAGATCAAAGCCCACCGCTGCTCATGTCTTGCTTGGAGGGGAGCCGAACGGCGCCGACCAACCCTCATATTCCTGCAGCCGAGCGCACCCACGGCATCTGCTAACTTATCGCCTTGCCTGGCACGCGCTACAGGCTGCAGAAGCGGCTGCATCAACTCACCAGCCGGGCTAAGAGACAGGCAAGACCTCGATTCTGATGTAACTTACAAAGTGACATGGGAGAACGGGCGCTCTGGCCTGGAATGCTTATTCCGAAAATTGAAGCTCCGCTACGAATACGACCTTGACGTTTACGAGCAGGCTAATAGAAGTAGAACCCTCAGCATTCGTGATTCACAATAATGATTAGCAAACCATTACACGTTAGTTGTGAGTGTATGGGTAAGCCTCCACTACTGCCAAAGGCTTCAGTGTGGAGCTGACACAAGTCGCATTTGCTTGTCAGTATAGATAGGTTCTTCCAATCCTATAAGGAAATGGTCGTGGATGGAAGAGGTAGAACATGTGTGAGTCAAACTCGGCGATGTTCCTTCGACGTTGGATTAACGTGCCTATAATAAAAGAAGATCGCAAGTAATTTTGTGATAGAATCATCACGGATTAGAGGAATCATAGCGATTGTATAATAGTTGACGTTAACTTCGTGACTTCAGAATTAACTTATGATGCACTCTGAACCCAAAAAACCAAGTTTATGTAGCTGTATTCATGCGATCTTTTCAGCTTAAACTTGGCACGAATCAGTTCGCAGTGTGAGTGGAATCCCACGAAACCGCACAGCGCACAGCGTGATCTTTTCTTGTGCTAGCGTTGTCGAGCTGTTGTACCGCACAAACACCACATCAACTGCAATGCCGACAGCACGCTACATGATTGTGTGCATGATCAAGCACACAACTCGAGATGCAGTCTGATCCTAAGTTAACTTAAGTTACCACGAGGTTCTATTCAATGTGACATGCAGATTTCGGCAGCAGCTCCCTCCTCCGGCCAGCTACATACGGAAACGTGGTGGTTCGGCTTCGCTAGCGCCATCGCCGATGTTCTCTCCTCATGAGGTTTGGATGCAAGGAACACGGCTGCTTCGCAGAGTGCTCGGCATCGGAAATCCTCGGCGGAATTCCGCACCATCTTTTCTTTGCCCGCAGCAGAGCGCAATGACGAATGTCGATCACACATGTGCTGCATTGGGTAACGCTCGGTGGAAGCATTACTCGAGTGGAAAGTGGAAATGGCATATGGCGATGAGCGCGGCGATGCCCAGAAGAGCGGGGTTCTTTGGATGTTGTCCTTGGCACTTTGCTAACGAAGCAAGTGCGTGATTGATTGAATCCTCGCTAATACTTGTGATAATGCCTACATGCCAAAGAACGGGATCCGGTGTCACGCACCAAGTATGCGAGTCAAGAGGTTTTTGCTTCGAATGCGCCCGCCAAGAGTGGTCGTTCCTTGCGGGGGGGAAGTCACTCAACGTCCACCTGCTGCTTGGTCTTGACAAGGGATCACGAGACCACACGAATTTCAAGCATCTCAGCGTCATCGTTTCTGCTTTTGTTGGGCATTACCCCGGAAATGGAACCTCGGACGCCAGGAATGTCGACCGCGTCGCGTCAGGTGACAAGTCTGAGCGTGACGACCAATTTCACGATTCACTAACTTAATCGTCTATGGCGCACAGTGCCGTCAAGTTGCTGCACTGTATGTCAAACCAAGGTGATGTTGTTCCGCAGTCAATGGCGCTTCTGCCGCGCTGAACTGCTTGCGCCAGGAATTCTCAACCTTGCTGGCTGCGAAACTGCCTCTCTCCTGACCGGCATTCATATCAACTTTGAAAAAAAGTTTACAAAAAGAACTGCAGCACCTAGGATTCCCGCGTGGTCCCCCACCGCAGTACTGACTAGGCGACGACTTGCTTGACTGCGCAGATCGGACGGGATGCGGTATTTTCAAGTCTCTGTGGCCGCAGATGTTAGACGTAAAAACGGTTGCCAATATCATACTTTAGTTGTAAAGAACGAACTTGAGGCTTTTTTTTTTTTTTTTTCCATTGAATCACGGGAGTGAGCTGACTGGCACGAGTCAATCACATCGCAAAAAAAAGATTTTCTTACGCGTGATACAGACCGCAAGGCAGACGGTCTGCCTTAACCCTTCTGCACGTGGTCTGAAAGACAGACCGTCTGCCTTAACCGTCTGTACAAGGTTTAACAGGCAGACCGTCTGCCTTAACCTTCTGTACATGTTTTAAAAGGCAGACCGTCTGCCTCACTCTCTGTATCACGCGTAAGAAAATCTTTTTTTTGCGATGTGAATATTATCTTATTGCCGGCAAATGACGCCTTTACGTTGCTCATCATGTCACTCTTTCGGGGTATTCGGTATTTGTATACTGAACACGACCCCACTCGGGCAAAAGTCACTTGCCATACTGCTTCTTTTCATGGATGATGGGGATGCAAATCGCATGACATAGCCACTTCAATGATGCGCTGACGTCGAAGCCAAACAAATAGTTTTTATCCAGCTGAGTCGCGCTCAACGTCCAATACGAACCACCTTCTTTCTTTGCCTACGTCCGAGGTTGAGCGGGTTCATGGGATCCTTTTTCTTTGCGGCTGCTTCGTCCTGTGTCTCCTCTTCCTCCTCATCTTCGTCGTTGCCACCGAGCCCCATACCGCCCAGCATGCCACCCAGACCTCCGAGCGCATCGGCTCCCGGCATGCCAGGTGGCATACCGCCCATCGCTTCGGCAAGATTCATGTTGAGCAGTCCACCTTCAATGGCAGGCGAGTGTGCTGGTAGACGTGCTTCCAATGTAGGCGGAAACTGGATTTTAGCCAGCCGCTCGCGGATCGGGTTAGGGTTCGGATCGCGCTTAGCTTGAACGAATTGCTTGCGCTGCTCTTTCGTCAGTGTTGGCTTGGAAGCGCCAGTGGCGCTGCTCGAAGCGACAGCAGCAGCTTTCTTTTTGTTCTTCCTGCTAGCTCCCGCACCAGTGTCAGCAGCATCCGACGATCCACCTGCGGTAGCCTTGGCGTTTTCAGCAAGGGCTTGCTTCTTCATTGTCGATGGACGGACACGTTTTTTGCGAGGTTCGAGCGTAGGCGGCTTTCCGCCGCAGTTGGGCTGAATCGTCTCTGCAACAGCATCGAAAAGCTGCTTCTTGCTTGCCAAACGGCTGTTGATCGGCTCGCCATCGTCGTTGAATAGCTGCACTTTGACTCTTCCTGGATTCTCCCAATCTTGGGGATGCGTCTTGAAGGGTTCCTGAACATACTTGAGCTCGAGTCGACCCACGGCTTTCGCGATCCACAGCTGCGTGGGGAAAGCGCTCGACTTCTCATAAGAGACACGTCGGCAGCCTTTACCGTAGTGACGCTTGGCGTCAAAATAAATCGGGTAGATGCTCACCCACTTTTTGAATTCACCATCATCTTTCCCCTTGGATCCACTGGCGCCGGCAAGGCCGGCAGGAGGGCGGGATGCACCAAAGTCGCCAGAGCCAGGAGCTTGGCCCATCTGCTCCATCATCTTTTGGAAAGCAGCCATCTGGTCGGCTTGCGATGCACCTGCCTGTTGTGCCTGTGAGACGGCGGGTGACGCGATGGTTGGCAGATCGAACTGTAAAGTTAATTGAAAGATCGCAGGAACGAGTGTCAGATGCCTGATGCGTTGGCGCATGGATTCGCCACCCAGTACTAACCTCAAAGTCATCATCAAAATCTTCCGCAGTTGCTTTGGGTGGCATCTTGAATGTCCGTCAAAAGAGAAAGTCGTCTGTTCGACTTTTCCGATATGATCGCTGGAATGAGCTTGGTTGTCAGTAAAGACGGGAGGTAAGCGACCGTTTTCCCGAGGTGCGGCATTCGTGATTCACGATTATGTGCTGCTGCACAGTCACGAGTGAAACAGCGCTGTCGCCACGTGACTCGCACTGACTCGCAAGACAATCGTGAATTCTACCGCGCGAGTGGAATTTCTTCCAAAAGCGCAGTTCAGCTTAACGTTGACTTAGTATAAGACGTGTTGAGTGTGGAGGCTCGACTGTGCTGCGGTCTTGACACTTTGCAACCACCTACACTCACGACTCTCGCAAAGCATCCTTGGCAGCGCCACCACCATAAAGCTGTAAGACCATCCGGATCCGACATTTTCATATTCGAAGTTACGGACTTTGTTCCGTGAACAGTGGCCTAGGAAAGCGATGGCTCCAAGCCTGGCTTGAATGGCATGTCTTTGACCTGCTTCCGCACTTGGCTTGGAAAACCATTGATCCCAACACGGATTCTGAGCGCTACCTCAGTAACTTGTACACCCCGAACTGCAACCCGTCTTGTATACTTTCCTTCTTATACAGTACAGCTGTGCTCGCTCGTCACTATGAGCCGAGGTGCGCAGATCCAGTTGACCGAGCAGGAAGAAGCCATCTGCCAGCTTCTCGACCAGACATGCTCATACATCTATCGCGAACGACCCAACATCCCGGAAATCGACTCGACCCAAACAAGCGGCGATGGATCGCAAGCCTGTGAAGCCCGCATTGCTGGAGGATGGGTGCGCGACAAGCTTCTCGCGCGCGACTCTGACGACCTCGATATTTCGCTGTCCACTTTAACCGGCAACGCATTTGCCCTCTACCTCAAGCACTACCTCTCATCGTCCGCGTTTGCATCATCTCCTCTCTCTCGCTCGCCATTTTTCAGTGAAGAGGGCTCAGAGATGGGCCGCATCGGCAAGATTGCTGCCAATCCAGAGCAAAGCAAGAACCTGGAGACAGCGACAGCACGGGTGCTTGGTCTGTCGCTCGACTTTGTCAACCTACGTAAGGAGACATACGATCCAGGGTCGAGGATACCGACCATGACCTTCGGAACACCAAAGGAGGATGCAGAGCGTCGTGATATCACCATCAATTCGCTGCTGTACAACGTACATACCAGGCAGGTGGAGGATCATACTGGTCTGGGACTTCAGGATTTGGCCAGTGGATTGATACGGACGCCGCTCCCACCGCTCACTACTTTCCTCGACGATCCGCTTAGAGTGCTTCGCTGCGTACGCTTCGCTAGTCGCTTTACATACGAATTGCATCCTACCATCATCCGCTGTCTCACAGGTGCAAAGGTAGCAGACGGCACGGATAACGACGCAGACTCAAGCCTTGCTCAACTTGCGAGTAGCGACGATCCAAGGATCTCCGTCCAAGGAAAAGCGGGTGTAGAATTCGGCAGAGATCAAATTCGAGATGCACTGGTTAGCAAGGTATCAAGGGAGCGGTTTGGTATCGAGGTCGATAAGATGATAAAAGGTCCACAGCCTCTGCTTGCATTGCTCCTTCTTCATCGATTGGAGCTCTTCCCACTTGTGTTTCATCCGCCGCCGTCCGCGGGTAATTTGTACGAGGCTAGTGCATCGGCCCCGGCGAGCAAGCTCGGGCAGCCTGCATCAGATTCGTTAGCCCTCAACGCCGCTCGACTACTGGATGCCATCCTAGCCGGCAAACCGCTCCAAGATGCTTCCACAGTCAACCAAGCGGTTCCCTTGGACAATCTTCGTATCGCAGACGGACGCAACGATGAAAATAAGTCGGACCTCGCTCGCACCTTCTCATCGATTCCACCATCACCCGTACCCCGAGCAGTGTTTGAAGCGCTTCCATCCGATCTTCTCTCCCGTTGGACTACTGCGTCCTTATGTTCAGAAGAACGCAGACGACTCTGGATTTCGGTCGCTTTGCTTCCACTGCGACACCTGATGTACGAAGAAAAGAAGAACAAATTTTTCTGGGCTGGCGAAAGCGTCATTGCCAACGGGCTCAAATTGGGTACTAAGACGTTGAAGGAGCCAGTGACGTCTCTGCACCGGTGCATGGAGCTGCTACCCCTGGGTCGCAGAGTGCTCTCCTCTGAGCGGGCCTGTTCGAATGCCGACTCGGAAGCGCTCGATAAGATGCTCCATCTACCTCGCGGACTAAGTGTCAAATCTCGACTCGGGCTATTGCTTCGTAACCAATACGTGACCAATCCATTACTGCAACTGCGACCAGAACCTGCGCTGCTGCTATCGTTTATCTCGGAGCTGCTCGACGTTTGGCAGTGCCACACAGACCACGACACAACCACGCTCGCTCCACTTGAGCAACAAACGACGCAGCTGGCATCCGATTACGCACAGTTCTGGTACCTCATTCAAATGTGGAATTTGGTCGAGCGCGCGGCGGAGAAACCTGTGTTGGACGGTAACGCGATAACCGCGTGTCTGGAGTGTCATCCAAGACTCATCTCTCAGATCCAGATGTATGTGCTTGGCTGGCAGTATGACCGCGACCACTTGGGCCCAGGGTCGGAAGAGGAGTGCAAGGCTTGGTTGAAAGGCGAATGGGAAAAGGGGGGCATTGTACCCTTCGATCAGCGGCCGGCGCCTCCGCCGGCGAAAGGAGACAAGGCCAAGAAGAAGTCAGCGATCGTGGCTCAAATGCGCGCCGATGAGCCCGATCGTAGCAAGCGTCAGAAGAGCGAGTAATTCCACACCAACCGATCGCAATCATTTCTACTATCTTGGTCTCCTAGCGTGATTACTCGCCTGTCTGAATACCGTGATCTCGTCAAGTGGCAGAATGCATAAAAGTCAGGGGTATATTGAAACTCGATGCAACACATCGATTTACATGCCTCTCCAGATCGTCATCTGATCCTGATTCTCCTCTGCTCCCTGCTCGCTATCATTGACACCGTCGATCTCATCCTCTAGATCTTCGATCTTCCTGCTACCATGCAAGTTCAAGCTGGCCAGAGGCAATACCGTCCATTTCGGCAACCATCTCACATCGATATCCCTCCATACCGCTCTCTCGTCGTATAGCTCGATGAATTCCTGATCCATGCTTCTACTTTTGGGCCAACTGAATCTGCGATACTCGTCAAAAATCGTAGTCAAGCTCCATTGTTGCAGCTTTCGCAAGCATCCTATGAGACAGCCCGTTCGATGCTTTCCTTTGTTGCAGTGAATCAGAATGGGATGGTTGCGTCGGTCCAGGATCGTCACCAGAGCGGAAGTGATCTTGTCCGTGGGTATCGAGACAAAAGGCTCTTTGTTTCCTGGAATGCCAAATTGAAAGAAGGTGATACCGTTTTGATCGAGAAAAGTAGAGTTGGTTTCGGGATATTCTTCCAGGATCAGGGTCAGGACCGAGCGTAAGCCGAGGGTGCGCAGGAACGGGAAATGCTTCTTCTTGGGAAAACTGGAGCGATAGACATGCGAGTTGACCATAGCAAAATTGTCAGGAGGCAAAAGGTCTTCCTGGAAATCTGAGGGCGGGTTGTTCGACGCGCCGCTGCCGCTTGTAAGGGCAAATTTGGACAGAGTCGAGGGAATCGTATGGGGTGCAGAGGATGCCGTACCGATGCTCGTGGTGGTGCTCGCCGACATTGGAAGTGCCTTTAATGGTCCAGCAGTTGCATACATTGTATTTCTCGGTTCTGGCGGGGAGCGACCTGTGCTGACGTTGGAGGATGTTGAGCCTGTTGAGGACAAAGTCGACGTGATGGGGATCAACAGGCTACTATTGGGTCTGTGAGCGCGTGACACAGCTTCCGACAGCGATGCGGGAGAGCCACTTCCTTGAAACGCGAACTCCATCGTCGAAGTAGAGGCTGTCTTGGGCGAAGTCACGCGGGATAGTGGAGCTGATGACGAGCTGAGAAATGCTCCCGCAGCAGAAGAAGATGAACTTGGTCTGGAGCTGCCATTGAGGCTGCTCAGTGAGGCCGATACGATTGATGCTGAGGTAGTTGGGCGTTTCTTGTTAGATACTGCACTGAGAGCACCTACCTTGCTGGAGGAAGCATCGTCAGGCAAGAGTGGAATGCCAGCCGACCTCAACTGCGGATAGGATGACAACTGTGAAAACCAAGGAAGCTCCTCTTCTACTTGAGCAGCTCCGGAGGATACGATACGAGACTGTGACGACCCAAGGAGATCGGCTGGATCGGTTGTAGCTTGGGCTGCAGAAGTACTTGCATCGGATGATGCTGACGTCTCCGCTAATGTGCCTGCCGTTCCTCGAAGACTGAGACCGTTCTGCACTGCTGTAATGATGCCTGATCCTGCTTGGACTGCCATTGACTCGCCTGCATCGCTGAGATTGGGGTCGCCTGTCCTATGAAGACTGCCATCAAGCATGTCGAGCTCTTCATATTGATCTCCGTCATCATTGGTTCGAACACGATGCTCGCTGAGGATGCGTTGCAAAAAAGCGTATGGTCTTGGCTGGTCTTGACGGGGTATGGTCGGGTTGCGGCGACAGTAGAAGTTGGGGATGTCGTCTTCTACTGTGTTCTCATTTGCGTCTTTCTTTACCTTGTCCTTTCCCATCGTAGAGTGTCGGGTTGTACCTTTGAGGACGCTGGTCAGAGGATGCCTGATGCAGCGTCAAGCATGGTTGTTGCTTGTGCACCTGCTGCCTGTTGTCTGTTGCCTGTTGCCTTTGATGGTTTCCAGGTTGACGTCCGAGTTCCGGAGAATGTGGAGCTGCAGGGTTTCCACTTTGAATTTTTTGTAAGTTAGCCATCATGATTCATGACTTCTTACAGACTTTTCGGCTAATCGTGATCGCGTCTTGGACCCACAACGCCCTGGGTTTGCGGTTGCCACATTGGCTTCTCTTTGTGCTACCACCATACATCGAATCGTCGACGACTTATCTGGTGACTCACGCATTGTTCAACATGGCACAAGGATTTAAGCCAGCCAAAGCGAAGAAAGCGGCGACCTCGCCAAAGTCCGGCTCGAAGGCTAAATCTGGCCCTAAACGTGGTCGTAAGTAGAAGGGCGCCCGCGTTCAAAATTGATTGCTCGAACAATGATCTAGCTGACACTGCTCTTCCATCATGATGAACTCCTAAACACAGCTCGAGTGATCGCGCCAAAGAAGAAAGCAGCAGTACAGGCAGCCAAGACAAAGCAGAAGCAGACTGCATCCATCACGGCCAGGATCGAGCAGGAGATGGTCAGTCGAGCATCCAAAGGTGGACCGCTCACCATTATGAAGAAAGCGGCAGACGGCGATGCGGATGACAAGAAGAAGAACCAGAACAAAAAGTAGAGGCAAAGGCAGTTTTTGACGTCAATCCACCTCGACTCATCTGAAGCGTTGCATACGCTCGCAGATATTTATGGTTTCGCTCCTGCACACATCGGCACCGCCAATCCTCGAGCACAATGACGGCAAGTCTCCCTAGAGGCCAGCTTCATTGCACAACCTAGCACAACCTAGTTCATCGCTCATCCTGCCTCACGTTGGCCCAGTCATTCTACGCTCATGCAACCCACGACCTTATCTCTATACTTTTAAATCCGCTCGCCCATTCCAACACCAGCTCGTCTTGGTTACATGGGACACTTTAATCCGTATCATTTGCGCGCTACTGATGGCTTTGTGCTTCCTTGATCTGTCCAGCAAGCTTTCTTGTGAGGCAATCAATCGTGTATGGCCTGCATCACAGCTGGAAGGACGGCGCCAGGAGCCTGAATTCAAGAGCCACGGGCAAAGGCTCAAAATGTTAGAGCGTTGTACGGTCTTGGTTGAGGGCTCATCACGTGACTATTCACGACGCGAAATAAACACTGCGAAAATGCAACACTTTTTGACGGCATCTCTCTCGTCTCTCACTCGTGACTGTCTGCGCCCATCTTCGTCCGTTAAAATTGCTTTCAGAGCATGCTCAGAGGCAGAGATGTCGGTCGGCTCATGAGTCACGAGTGTTGTGCGTAGGATATACAATCACGAATTGCACAGCAGACAGCCCAAACACGCGCTCTATTGCACGTTTACCCTCGACACGTTAGCGTCACCAACTCCATTCGTGATCATTCGTGTGAGCTCAAAAAAAAAGGAAGCCAGACCAACACCCACAGCACGACTCTGAGGCTAAACTGACCAACACATCCTGAAGCGGTACGTGGTGGCCAATTTTCCCTGACTTCTTCATCATCATCATCAACAACATTTGGACCATCACCATTGATCACGACAGCTTTCGACGAGCAACGCCTGTAGCATCTGGTGATCGTTTTTGCGACGCGTCTTTCCATCCGGCGCTGAGCCTTCCGCCCAGGGCGGTCAAACCTACAGCCTTACCGAAGCGCGCCGAATCAATCTCTCTACGGCTTCCACATACTGAATCCACCGCGATGCCGTCTCGAAACTCGTCTGCTTCTTCCTCACGCGCTCCGCTCGAGGAATCGCGTGTCGCCAATCGATCCATCTCGTCATCCTTTGCCAGCACCAAAGCCTCACTTTCCGGCAAGACATCATCTTCGAGAAAGAGCTCGGCCCAATCTAGCTCATCATCGTCCAAGTCTCGCTCCGCTTCCGGAAAGCATCGCGGTCGATTCGATGATGACGATGACATTGCAGAAAACGACGAAGATGAGGAGGACAATGGCGCTGACGACTACGACCAAGAGGACGAAAAAGGCCATCGCCAGTCCAATGGCCGCAAACCTTCCGCTTCATTGTCCAGATCCGAATCCAAGCCGCGCTCAGGACCATCCAGCCGTCAGCCGTCAGCAACCAACAATGCCAATCGCTCCATTCTCGCGCGATCCAATCCCAACGCGTCCATCCTTATGGGCAATGCTGCCAACACATCCATCGCCTTTCAGAACTCGCGCGTCGCAGCCCTTGCTCGATCGCATGTCGTCGTCGACGCTTCTTCTATCATGCGCCCTCGAGGTCAGGTCGGACATGCAGCCGCCAATGCTGCACCCGGAAGTAGCGATCCCAAAGCCGCAAGCTCCACTGCCGCTTCTCTGAATGTTGACACTTCCAGCTTCGAAGAGTGGATGAAGATGGCGACCGACAACAAGATCAACTCGACCAACACCTGGCAATTTGCCCTTATCGACTACTTTCACGACATGTCGCTCCTCCGTAACGAAAGCGGCGACGGAAGTATCAACTTCCAGAAGGCCTCGTGCACTCTCGACGGATGTGTCAAAGTCTGGACTTCTCGTGTTGACTCGGTCGTTGTCGAGACTGGAAAGCTCCTCTCTGGTCTCCAAGACGACATTGATCAAGCCTCGCGCAAAGATAAGCACGGCAACGAGCAGGGAGACGACGACGACGCCGAAGATGACGACGAAGACGGCAATGGCAATCCTACGCGGAAGCGAAAGAGGAACAAGGAGGCCACCCTCGCCAAGACGTTTGGTCACATCCAGATCAAAAAGTTTGAGCTTGAATTCACCGTCGACCCCCTCTTCAAGAAGACGTCTGCCGATTTTGACGAGGGCGGCGCCAGCGGTTTGTTGATGAACCATTTGGGCGTCGATTCCTCCATGGCAGTCATCTTTGACGCCAGTGACGTAGCCGGCGTCGGCAGCGAGGAAGACCTGGCCAAGATGCTCTCGATTGGCGCAGACGGTGATGCTGACGGACAAGCCGACAATCCTGTCCAGGCCACGGCCACGGCCGAAGAGGATGAAGACGAGCAGATCGACTTATCCAAGCTTGCCTCTAAATGGCTCGACTCAGACGACTTTGTCAACGCCGACGGAGCTGGCGACGACGTCGCTGCACTACTGTCGCGCCGCGTCTTGTGCCCCACCCTCTGCAATTTCCGCTTCTCCAAAGACGACGACACACCTTTCGGTGTCGGTCTTGACGAATTCAATCAGCAGACATTCCACACGGCCACTCACACCAACACGTACTACGATTCGCAAAGCGTTCCCGGAATGCGTGCTACTTCGGAAGAGTTTGACGACATCAACCCTGTTACGGACGAGGCAGCAGGTGCGGGTGACTTCTTCGAGACCGACATGGGTGGACCCATGGACGACAACGACGACGATGGCAACGATTTCTTCGACGCACTGGACGCTGCGCCCGCCTTCCATCACAGCGGTCCCACCATGCTCGACGGAACCACGGGCCGTGTCGACGGATACGGACCCTTTGATCCATCCGCCGGACCGTCCTCTGAGCTCGTCATGGCAATGGCCTTCAACGCGTCTACAGGCATGCCAGTAGAAGGTGCTGATGGCGAAAACGGCGGCGATCTGTTCGATTACTTTGACCGCCGCCTTATGCGCAATTGGGCCGGGCCAGAGCACTGGAAGCTTTCTCGTGTGGCTGCCTCGGGTCCTCTGGCCCTCGGTGCTTCGACGGGCGCTGCTGCTCAAGCGGCAGCAGCAGCAGCAGCAGCTCGCAAGGAGAGCAAGAAGAGCAAAGAGCCCTTTGTCATCGACTTTCTCTCTGAGGAGGGTGGCGTCAACGTCAAAGAAATTTTTGAACCGGCCAAGCAGGCCGCTGCCATCACCTTGCCGGTCAGCGCTCGCAACAAGATGGCAAATCTCGCTGCGTCATCGTCTGATGCCTATCTGCTTCCCGAGGATCGCCATTTCAGCTCCAAACAGCTTCTGCGCCTCTTCTTGAAACCGAGGATGGCGATCAATATGCGCCACAAGGGGCAGCAGTCCGGGGGTGGCTTTGGCGTTGGCACTGACGCTGGCACTGACGCCCAGTTGTGGGCCGATGTTGCCGGAGATGCGGACGATATGGGTGGAGCAGATGGAGGCATGCCCTTTGACACACAGTTCTTCCACGATGCGGATGATGGCTTTGATGCCAACGAAGGCGGCTTGGGTGGTCTCGACGACTCCCCAGCCAATGTCACCACTGGCGGCGACGCTGAAGATGAGGAGCTCACACAGACACTACAGGCACTCAACCGGGTCAAGCCGGAGTACGTCAACTACGCCAAGAAGGCTAAGCGGGTCGATGTCAAGAAACTCAAGGAAAACATCTGGAAAGAGCTCGGCATTCTTGGCTCTACCACCGATGACCCTGCTGCCGTCGCAGCGAAGGCGGCTGCTGGCGATGAGGACGGCGACGAGTCCATGGCTTCGACAATCGCCGATGCATCTGGCGGTGTCAAGACATTTGAATCGGTGCTGTCTGGCTTGCAAAAGGCATATACGCAGGACAAGATGGAAGAGATCTCAACATCGTTCTGCTTCATCTGCTTGTTGCATCTTGCCAACGAAGAAGGACTTGCGATTGACACGGGTTCCCAGGAAAAAATTGAGGCTTTCCGTGCTAGACGTGGCCGGAACAGCACAACGCCGACCAAGGGCGATGGTGCTGGAGGGTTGTTTGGCCGTCTGGCTGCGGGGAGAGTCATGCAAAGTAGCAGCGAAGACGATGATCTGGGCGGAGAGGATGATCTAGGCGAGCCGGTCGAGGGCGAGGAGGGCTATGAAGAGGATGAGCTGCGAGTAGGCAGGTTGTCGTCGCTGAGGATCATGAAGGATCCAAAGGCCTACCGCTCGGCGTGAGTCGCGATTCTCTCCTGAGCCGACTCGTGTGTTTCTTAGCGCGTTTTTGTATGTTTACGTGATTCGTGTCTCGTTGGTCGCTGTTTGCCAGCATTCAATGCATCTCTTGTAAGATGGATACAAGCACATGGCTGATGGTAATATATCCTGGTGTATCACTCCGCTTTTGGTTGTCCATCAGCGATTCGCAGTGTCAGAAGCCCAGTGGATTCAATTTCGCCTCCTGGTCTACGGGCAACTTGCCCTGTTCTCTCTGCATCCACCACTCTGTATCCCAACCATCAAACACAAGTCCTAACTCTCTCCTGGCGCTTTCGGGTGAATCTGAGCCGTGAAATCCGTTCCTCGTATCGCCCAGGCCGTACTTTGCTCGAAGACTTGCGGGCATTGTATGTTTGCCGATATACGCCTTTGTGGGGCCCAGCATTGCCCTCCATTCTTTGATGGCGTTAGGGCCGTAGAGAGCGAGAGCGAGGCTGGGCCCGGAGATCATTCCTAGGATCAACCGATCGTAGTAGAAGCGGCCCCGATGCTCAGCGTAGAAGGAATGCGCGTCCAAGGAGGTCCAGAACAGCCGACGTGTGCGCGCAATCGAGAGGCGTGAGCACTTGATCAGCTTCAGGATTGAGGACACGTCCGGTTGATAGGAACACACAGAGGGTTTGATTAGTGCCAGCGTAAGTTGTACTTCTGAGCAAGCGACAGTAGACGACGCTCTTGTTTTCGATGGCCGAAGTGCGTAGAGCTGCGTGGATGAGAGGGTGGTGATGGCTCTTGATGAGCAAAACAAGCTCAGGCTCGACGCTGTGCGCGTCCATGTACTCGCTATTGATGTCATGATCACCATTCCTGTTTCCACGCCGGTGCTTGAGCTGCCTGATTCACTTTTGCGTGGTGGCTGTCGCTGAGATATCTTTGTGGCGAATCGCGAACAGCCTAGAGAATCAAGACGAGGTAACTTAGCAGAAATCACGAATCGTGAATCACATGCTCAAGGGCAAATGAGCCGTGAACAAATGACATTGAATTATATAATCGTGATATCGCCAACTCGCGTCGGATGATACTCACGACTCACGACTCACGCTCCCCGTAATCAGGAATCGTGAATGTTGGACCACGGACGTTCCTGCAGCCTGTCAATCCATCAGCCGCATCCACAATTCCAACTTCCAACTTCCATCTTCCATCACCTCTTCCGTTCCGCGCGTTGTTCCCCTTTACGTCTTGCTCCTCAGCCATCCCACAGCTAGGCTGAGGCTACCCGCACACCATGGCCACCACAGCCTCGGTATACAACACTTCTCGCACAACCCGCCAAATTCTTCGGCGACATCGCAAAGACAAACCTTCGCTCATCCTTCACCTGCACAACCACCATTTTCGCTTTGAGCGTCAAAATGGCATGTTCCTGTTCGATTCACCCGTCAAAGCATTCCTAGGCTACATACGAGATCAGAAGGTGCCAGCGGACTTGATCGACGTGTTGACAGAGTCGGGCGTTCGGTTTTTCGAAGGTTGCTTGTTGGTGGATGTCCACGATCATCGTAGCCATGCGGCTGCGAGTGAGTCAATATTGGGCCCCAGAGAGTTGCATGGCATGAGCGCGGCGGGACAGGCAAGAGCTACAGGTGCACAGGCGATAGACAGTCAAAGTGGACTTGCTTCGAGTCTATTTTACCTGCAAGAAGGGGGCAGATATGGCGCTCGGAAAATGGTCGGAGGAGCAGCGTCATTCGATCCGAGAACCGGCGGTCTGGGGGGTGTCGAAATTTACCGTATTGTGCTACATCCGACGTCAGAGACGTTGTGGGCCGATATCAAGATGCTCGATGATATGGCTGGCGGTATGTGGAGCGATCAGGAAGCGCTCGAGGTGGAAGCCAAGATCCTTGCGCTTACTGCTCCACCGCTTTGCCTCACGCCGGATCCACAAGCGACACGAATAGCGAATCTGATGCTCAGCTCTACTGCGCTTCCATCCGCATACAACCCTTCGCACGACTCGCCGTACAGATCGGCCAAGAAACGCGGCGCCAACTCGATCGAGATGGAAAAGGAAGAAGCCAATCGACAGCGTCGCGAAAAGATCATGCGGCTCATGCAGCATGGACACAAGAGTGTACTGCCGCCTCAGGTCGGCATGGCAAATTCTCTCGCCCGACCAGGCCCAGCAATGGTCGAGACCGGTGGATCGACATCTGCAGCGGCGGCGACGGCGTTCGTGCCGACATTCGACAGGATGACATTCATTGAAAGATGGAGGATCGGAAGGAACGCTGCACTCAACGGTGGTATGCCGGCCGTTCCGCCCGCTGGTGCAGCGACGAATGCGACAAACAGCGCAGCATCAGGTTCCAATGCTAAAGGCGGAAAGGACGCTGCAAAGCCAAACGACAAGGACGATGTGACCGACACAGCCAACAACTCTACCGCCAAGAAGCCGACGTACAAGAAGAAGAAGAAGGCGCAGAGGGAGAAGGAAGAAGCTGAAGCAGCAGCTGCTGCGGAAGCCGAAGCGGCTAAGAAGAAAGCCGAAGAAGAGGCTGCTGCTGCTGCCGCTGCGGTTGCTGCTAAGAAGCCCAAGAAGAAGCTCACCAAGAAGGAACGAGAAGAAAAGGAGCGCAAGGAGAAGGAGGAGAAGGAGAAAGCGGAGAAAGAAGAAAAACAACGAAAGGAGAAAGAGGCGGCTGCGGCAAATGGAAAACCATCAAAACCGAAAAGCAAGAAGAAGCAGAAGGAGGAAGCTGCAAGCAAGAGTCTCGCTAAGAACGCACCTGGCAGTCCAGACAAGGACAAGAAAGCAACGCCGAAAAAGACGGCTGCCAAGAAGCCCGCGGCGGCGACTGCAGCTGCCAGCACAGCCAAGAAAAAGACGACTGCCAAGAGCGAGAAGAAGAGCAACAATGTCACTGCTGCGAATGCTACGGCAGCAACAGGCAGCGCTAATGGAGTCACCGAGACGCCGACGATGCCGCACGCGGTGGTGCAAGGTACGCCTATTCTCGGCAGCGCCACGCCATCCGTGCAATCCACTCCCACGCCTGCGCATCGTTCGATCCCCTCGCAACCGCAGCAACAACAGCAAATGCAGCAGCAACAGATGCAGCAGCAACTCACACAGCAGCAACTCCAACAAGCCGCGCTCGCCGGCATGTTCCCAAACATGGCGAACCAGCTTCCGTTCGGAGCAGGTGTCTCTCAACCGGGTGTTGCCGGTATCGGTGCTGGCGGTTTCGGCATGCCCATGATGAACGGTGGCTTCCCACCGACGAGCAATCCACAGATTACAGCAGCCGCGCTGGCAGCGATGCAAGGCATGGGAATCGGTCAGTTTGGTGCAGCTGGAGCAGGAAACTTTGGAAACGCGGCGCAGATGCAACAGATGATGCAGATGATGAACGCCGGTGGCATGGTCGGTTTCAACGGTATGCCGTTTGCTCAGCAGATGCAGCAGAGTGCACAGGGACAGCAAGCGCAGGGACAGCAGCAACAGCAAGCAGCGCCAGGGCAGGGTGCAGACATGCCCGTAGGTGTGGGCCTAGCAGGTCTGGCCAATTGGGGTACTGGAAAGTAGACTGCAACAAGAGAGGACGGAATCGAGAATCCGCAGACACGAGAGATGAAATGTATTTTTACATACTGATCGTGGCAGGGTGTGCTACGAATTCTGGGCGAGCGATAGCGTGTAAGGCTTCAGCGGGCAGTGGTTCCTCCGTCGATAGGCAGGATGCTGCCAGTACACCATGGTGCGTCTCTTGCAAAGAAGCTATCGAACAAGTTGAAGTAACGTTCATCACCAGAGAGCGTCAGTAAAGGTTCTATCACCTTTTCCGCTTTCAGGCGGATGAACCGAGATCTACTTACAGAACTCCATGGGCAACGTCTCTCGCCGAACCCTGATGCGGCCAATAGGTTGGTCTTTGTGCAGCGATTTCTGGACTGATATCTGCCACCATGGCAGTACCCGCCAAATAGCCAGGCGCGATAGCATTGACGTTGATCCTGTGGGAAGCATAATCGCAGGCCACCTGTCGCGTCAAGTTGATCACCGCGCCTTTGGTAGCGCAGTAAGCGGGCTCAGAGGGGCCACCTATGAGTCCGTGAATGGAAGCAATCTGGATGATGGTACCTCGTGAGCCACGTGCCCCCTTGTCGCCAGTTTGACGGCCGACCGTGGAGGTTGGGGAACCGGTCTGGGCGGCGTATGTTGCACGAAGCGGTACACTGGTGGGAACGTCATTAAAGCTGTCCAAGTCCTGCTCAAGGTCAGCTGGAAAAGCGATGGGTTCTTGTTTCAGCATCTGCTGGACAGCCAGTTTGGTGCCCAACCAAACGCCCTTGATGTTGATCTGCATCATCTTTTCGAGCACATGGACGCATTCGTGCTCGATACCACCGGAAAACGCTGTGATGCCGGCATTATTGACCAGGATATCGAGCCGTGCATTGGTGCTGAAAGAAACGCTCGTATCGATCGCAGCTTTGAAGTCGGCTTCAGAGGTGACGTCGAGTCGCTGGAAGTGAGCGTGTCCACCGAGTTTATTGATCAGCTGGTGAGTGGGAACATGACGAGAGCCTTCGCAACGGGAGTTTTGGGCGCCGAGCGGGTCAGGTTGCAGGTCTGTACAGAGAATGCTAGCGCCGGCGCGAGCGAGGTGCAGTGCGGTCTGCCTGCCGATGCCAGAGGAGGAGCCAGTGATGAGTGCGGTTCGACCTACGAGGCTGAGCGAAGGAGGAAGCGCTTTTGCGAATTTGGCAAACGACATGACCAAGGGGTCGAGCTGAGTTCAAGATGTTGGTTGATAAGCGGATCGCGGGATGGTGACAGCGCGTTAGCAAGGGACGTCTCTCTCAGCAAAGACAGTTTCAGGTGATACACCAGGAGCGCAAATCGAAGCTGCGGCTGAATCAGCTCAGATCGACACGCGGTACAGCCGAAGCGTGCTACGCAGGGACTGAAAAATGGGCGAGGTCGGCAGAGCCATGGCCATCACAATCTTGAATGTGACAAGGGGTGTTCGGATGTTGCGACTCTTCTGGATCCGTGATTCTGTTGTTGCAAGCTTGGCATAATGCAGACGAGCGGAGGGTCGAGGGTCGTGGGTGCAACTCTCAATTGTGATTCCCCCGCGTCAAAATTAGGAATAATAGTCGTGATTGACCGGCGTCTTGTCACCGACGACGCCGTTCCGCCGCTTTTGTGGAGCGCAAAGTCGCCGACAGGAACGCTGCAGCTACGACCCAAACGCGATCGCCCGATCAGGTGTAGAGACGAAGTGATCGAGATCCGAATAGTGTGCTCTGCGGTGTACATGTGGGGGATGCTTGTGAGATTGTGCTCGGATCGAGAAACTTGAACTTGACGTGCATTCGTGATTCAGATTTTGGTTCTTAGCGATTTTCGATCCTCCCGATCTACCTTTTCGCGTGGCCAGGCGGGAGGGCTTTGATTGTCGCATTTGCAGTAGCTGGGCCACAGCATTCACGATTCGTGATTCTTGACTGACAGTGACGAGTGAGTGGAAGGATGGATAGCGCCAAGCAATCCGAAACGTTCACAGCCTGAACGCATGCAAGATCTCTCTCGTTCCGATTGAGCCAAGCGAGCTGCGTTTGACTGTGCGGGGCGGGGAGGAGATTTGCACGTAGGTGTTTCGCAGCACGCTGTAGGTTAGCTTGCATCCACAAGTTCGGTGACGATTGCGGCTGTCCGTGTCTGTCTCATTCACGACTGTATAATAAGTTGGTCCTGCAAGTAACACACTAAGTTAGTTGCGGCGCCATTTCAGTCTCGAAGACTGGAGTGTATGGATTATTATTGGGCGTGACACCAGACACACGCGGATCTGTCTGCTTTCTTGGCTTTCGCCACCACCTTCCATCACCACCTGCGCTTCTACCTCTGCTCTCCATCCTCGTACTTGTCGCTGCGCTCCTCTTTTGTATCTCTTTTGGTCACTGACACGCGTCCTGGTCAACTTTGTCCGGCGCTTCTGACTGCTTTATTGCTCAGTGCAGTCCTTCCGTTTACTGGGTTGACCCGGGTCGTTGCAGAATCGGCTGATCATAGTACAGCGGTAACCTCATCAGCATCGTAGCATCGCAGCATCGCAGCATCGCAGCATCGCGGCATCGCGGCAGCTCGTCGTACTTCTCTTTGTCGCATGCTACAGACCAAAGCATTTGCGATTGCGACTGTGCTTGTCAGCCTTGTCGGTACTCCATTGTCCGACGTGATCAACTGACCAGTGCTGTACTGTACTGTACTGTACTGTACTGTACTGTTTTACTGTAGGAAGAGCCAACCCACGTTGCATCATCGCTCTGGCTGATTGGAAACCCGAATTTCGCTTTCGCTTGGTTCGGGTGGTCGCGCCTGTCGCCTCAGCCCGGCTCGCGTCTGCTTCTCGCAAGAAGTCACTTCAGCCGATCCTACATGGATGGTCAGCATACACGATACTCCGCCAATCAGCTGGTATCGAGTCGTTAGTCGCTAATTACAGCAACCAAAAAACCACGCAAAGGAAGGATTTGTGATTTGTTTGGTAATTTCTCCTAAAATCATTCACGATTCACGATTTGAAAGCTTGCAAGCTTGCAAGCTTGCATTTCACAGTCACGAGTCGACAGGCGCCTTCACCTTGCGTGTTGGTAGCAGCTAACTTAGCTTCTCGGAAACGAACCCTTTTCCGTTTGTTGCCTTCACTTGTCGCTGCCACGCCACCGTGTCCCGTGTCCCCGGTAGAGCGAGTCTAGTCACGAGTCACAGTTTCAAGCGAGCCTAGTTTCAAGACGGTGGTTTTGGTTTTGGCTTTGTGTTTCTAGCTCTGATCTCGATCCGAGTCCTTTACGATTCGCGATTCACGATTTGTGATTATTCGCGATTCATCCTTGACGATTCACGATTTCGGTCTGGTTTGGTCTCTGGCGCTGTCCTTCTCTGCCAAGAATCATTAAGCGGCGGCCGTGTCACTCTGTGCCACTCACTCACTCAAGACTCTCTTGGTTGCTTTCGTATTGGCAACACCTTGTGCACTGCGAGCGCGTCATTTTGCTGCTGCACTGCACGGCGCCAGCCGCACCGCAAATCTCGGATGCGCTCTTCTACACCTCTTCCAACTCCATCATCTCCACAACAAATTCATTCCACCGCTTCGCCTCCTCCTCCTCCTCCTCCTCCTCCTCCTCCTCCTTCTTCCTCGCCATTTCCGCATCTGTCTCGCGCTGATTTCCACACAGATGCGGCTGTACCCTTTGGCGCCACCCCCTAGCCTCTTCTGATCTTCCCACCCCACTTGCCGTAGCATCGTCATCGCCGTCATCAGCAACACCTCATGCTATACAGGTGTGCGCTACTGCCAGCATGTCGGACGTGGTCACCGAGTCGCGCGACGATGACTCGTCCTCGGTGATCACCATTCCTGCCCAGATACAGGCCGCTGCACAGACCGTTCCGTTGTCACCGTCCTCAAAATTCGCATCTGCACTACCATGTACTTCCCCCCCAAATCGCTCGGCGTCGCACCCACCTACTCGCTCTACAGCCGATGCCGCTGCTTCCGCTTTGCCGTCGGCAAGCACTAGCCCCGGCGCACACACCCCTCAACCCACTTGCACCGTCGACACGCTCCAACTCGCTTCCGACGCTCTTTCCAACCTCTCAACATTCCACCCAGATGCCACTGCCACTGCAACTGCCGTGCCCACTGCCGCCGCCGAGCTCCTCTCGGCCATTCGCCGCAAGGACAAAAAGGCCCCCGCCATTCAGAGTCCCCACCCCGGCAGCACCGGCTTAGCTCGCTGTCGCAGCGCTGCCACCACTCCGGTTCCTACCTCCTTCCTACTAGGTTTCAAGCACGACTCGCTTGACGTCACTGCCAATTCTTCGCGAGCAACCACTCCCACGCGTACGCCTTCTGGTCGTGCAAAGCGTCAGCGACGCGAGCGCAATCCTGCCACCCCGAGCGCTTCTACCTCTGCACTGCCAAGTATCGAACAGAATGACCGCAGGCGATCCGCCAGAGTTGCCAAAGCCGTCACTACCACCGCTTCTGACTCGCCTTCGCTGCCCAATCTGGCACTGTTCGGCTTTTCTCCTTATCTCGAGAGTCTTGTGTTCAATGCAAAAGACACAGATCGCCGCACCCGCTCAGGAGCCAGAGGCTTCCGCACACCGCTCGATCGTGGTCCTACTCGAGTCAAGCGTGCCGCTCCCAAAAGTAAAGCAAAGGATGCTGATCCCGATGCTCCCGATGATGACGCCAAGTCAGAGTAAGTTGTCAAGTCCGAGTCGATCCATTTCTTCACACACACACACAATGCTGACCTCGATCATGAGCATGTTGCTCTTGTCTCTCCTTGCACAGGCTCTATCGTATGCTTTGCATCATTTCGTATCAACTGCAAGCACACCTTGACCTGGTGCCTCACCGATCCCTCGATCAGCTCCGTGCCCAGTTCAGCACCCTTTCGCCTGATGCAGACGATCATATCGATGCCCAACAGCATGCAGTGAGCACTGCTAATGCCAGCGTGGCATTAGGCGCTTTTCCCGATTCGAGTCGTGCTGCTACGTCTGTCACCAATGTTCAGAAGCAAGAACAGCATGATGCAGTCACCGCAACCGTCTCTACCTACACACACCCCGTCATTGTCAAGACCGAGCCTCTTGCATCTCCTCCGCTGTCGATGCGGCAACCACATCCGCAATTGCATTCGCATTTGCCTCGCCGATCGTACTCGCCCGAATCTTCTCCCGAAGTGGCGCTGATGGACAGCGTCAGATCCACGTACAGCGGTATTACCTCCTATTATGACAACTCGTCGCGTGATGATTACCAGCCCCATCACGAGCAACAGCGCGAGCGCCACCCATGGCCTGCAAAAGTTCACGAATCAGAGGATGAGCCCATGTCTCCCGTCTTGCGACCTGCTCGCAGCAACATCATGTCAATCTCTGCGCTCATGAGTGGGCCCAGTCCAGTCAGACCGCGTTCGCCCACTCCCGAGCTCATTCAAACACCTCCGAGACCCGTAGAATCACTGCCCATGTTGACACAGGAATGGACAGAGGACGACGAAATGGCCTCGCGCTTTCTTCAAGCTTGTGCCGATTCCATACCCAAGATTGACACCACCGAGCTTGATCGGCTCACCCAGATCGCTCAGCTCGCTGCCTTCGATCTCGAAATGCTTTCCGCACCATCATCTCCCCATGAATCGACACCGTCTTTGGCGACGCCAACCACAGACCAACAGCGACACTTCAGCAACGCTCAACTCGAACCGCAGAAACTGAATCCGCTCGACACGCTCGACACACAGATGCTGTACGACCGAGAGGAAGCAGAGTACATCGACGAGATGGAGGCCAATGACGAATTGTACAAAACCGTCCGGTACCTGGCTCGCTTTGACGAGGTGGTTGACGAATGGAGAGCGGGCGAATTGGCGCGTCTTCGATTGCAGCTCGAGATGCGTAAAGCAGAGATCGCACGCATCTGGACGTGTGATCGTAAGCTGATTTGGTCCACCTTTGTCGACAACCGGGCTGGCGAGTTGTATCGCAAGCAGATGGTCAAGGCGAGTCACGCGCGATGGCAAGCAGAGCTTGAGCTCGATTTGCTCGAGGTGCATCGCAGAAAGACACGAGGAGTAGCCAAGCTTACCAAGGATATCTGGCTGCCAAGACACGGCACTCCAGAGGTCCAAGAGGCTGCGGCTATCTACAAGCGTTTTGGTCAGTTTGTCTCTGCAGCAAAGTACCCAGATCGAGACGATCCACTGGTCAGGGCGGATGTTCGAAAGATGCGTATCGCTTTGCGAGCACACAAGAGTCGCTCGCAGGAGGCAAGAATGGTCGTCAATAGGCAGGTAGGCGAAGTTGGCAAGGTTGTAGCAGATCGAGACGATGCGGTTCTCGACGCGCAGCTGAATGACGTCTCTTGCAGAAGCGAATCTAGCTCGGACGCAGGAGATGGCTCTGATGGAGAAGAGTACAGTTCAGACTCGTCCTACGTGTCATCTACATCGGGCATATCTTCACTGCCCTCATTCAGCTCCCTCTACAGCTCACCAGATGCTCGCAGCGTTGCCGACGGAACATCCGACTTGGAGGGGCTCGCTTCCGAGTTGGCTTCAGTGCGCGATGCCGATGCGGATGCGGATGCAGATGCCGATGCAGACGCCGATGCCGATGCCGATGCCGACTCGGACGAAGACGCGGACGCGGACGAGAGTCTTTGGGCTCGGCAAATCCGACTTGCCAACCAACAGGACGAGCAGAGCCTGGCTGCAAGTGCGACAGCGTCCGGCGTGCAGACTCCAGCCGTGAATGGCGACATTCGCTCGGCCATAACCAGTCGACCCACAACCCCCGTGGATGTAGGCACAGCACCAGCTCGTAAGCGAGAGAGGAAGAAGAGGAAGAAGCCACCTCCGCCCGGTGCCAGGCTGTGGAAGAAAGGTCGTGTTCAGCAGGACACTGACGGTGCCGAAGCCCAACTGGCTTCCTCGACGCAGCCGCAGCAATCTCAGGAACAGAACAAGCTCAAGGCGGAGTATGATGCTCAATCTGTTATCTACCAGAACGGCAACAGTCTGCACAACGATATCGAGATGGCCGCCGTCGACGAGCAACAGAGCCGAGCTGCGAGTCCCAAGATGCAATCCGCACTCATGCAAGCAAGAGAGACGGAATACGATCACCGCCGCCAAGAGCAGCCTTTGTCGTCCCGCCACCCGTCGTCGTACGCTAACGGCTACGATATACGACCTAGCTATCCCAGCGGCAGTACGGGTGATGAGTACGAGCAGCGTCGATCCTTCCACCACGTCGATGCGTACTCTGGTGGTGTACGAGGCTACGCGAGCTATACAGATGCGTATGCTCGTCCCGTTGTTTATGGTGGATATCCGCATAGCGCGCTTGCTTCATCCACGGCGTTCCTCGGCACCAACGGCGCAAGAGCAGAAGGTCAAGCGCCGCAGCACTCCGCTCGCACACCTTCTCCTCCTCCTCTGGACCACATGATGCATCCAGCCTACCTCTCGTTTCAACACCCTACATCGTATGCCTACCCTTCTCACCCTCCACCACCACCCGCACAGCCGCAGCATAACTCGGCGCGTGGCCCACCACAACGGCCGTACTAACCTGCATCTTAATCGCTTCGCCTACAGCGGTGCGCCACTCAATCAGCACAGAAGCTCATTTGTATTTGTATCCTCTCCATGCCATCTTTACAAACTCAAGATGGTTTCAAAAGATTCACGCACGTGTGCGGTCCGAGATGAGCACAGTCGAGGACACTCGGGACGTCGGTGCTACTGAGACGTGTTGGGTCATTTTAAGGCACAGACTGGAAGTGGTGAGTTGCGACGAACTGCACAGTCAGGGCAGGCTAATGTGGTTGAGATGGGCATTGATGAGAGATGAGGAAGCAAGTCTAGCGCGCGTAGATGGATAGGGAGCACAGATGGAAGGAAAAGCGAGTTAGTTTGTCTCTGTATCCATGGTTTATGCTCGACGTAGTCCGGAAGCACCGTTGCTGGACGGCTATGTACATGCATATCTCGTGTGTGTATTGAACGAGCGAGTTGAGCATGGCATAGCAAGGCGGGTTTGAAGTCAGACAAGGCTGAAACTTGAATGGAAATTTGATTGTCCGCAAAGTATGTTAGGACTAACGAGATTCCTATATAGTCAAATGTGGTGATCATCATGTAAACCGCGCACTTCTGCTGCTCTACTGCGCTGAGGAGGAGCGAATGTGTTGTGGCACGACGCGCAGAGTCCACGCGGATAGCCATGGAGCTGAACGAGAAGCACTCTGCTTGGCGTGACACAGCCACACAAGCGTCGTCTGCAGTAGCGCAGAGCAGAACGTAACCCTAGTGTATGTAGCCAATGGCGCAACGGTGCTGTACAACCATCGTCGCTGATGGAGCGTTCAACTTACTATTTGTGTGTGATGATGGTGAAGAAGGAAAGACAGCCTCAAAGTCTGCCGCTGCTTCTGGTTCCTGCTCGGGTTTTGTTTTGTTTTTCTTTTCTTTCCAGCGTGTAGGCTTTGCTTTTTCGCTTCGATCACAATCGTGAATCGTGAATCGTGAATTTTCTCTCGTGAGAGACTCACGACTGCACGCCCCACGCTCCACGCTCCACGCTCCACGCTCACAACTCGAAAGTGTTACACCGCGATTGCAACTTTTTACAATTTTCCAAACGTCCGCTCCGCTCATAACACACAATACTCGTCACGGGCTTGTTAAGGTCAGTCAGCATTCGTGTTTGAGGAACACCCACACGCTCGTTCGAACGATGGTACACTCTAGGAACAAGACCGCGATCTACAAATCGACATATAAGCTGAAATCAAAAACCGCATTGGTGGCAATAGCGACACTGCTAGCAAGATGCTTGAAAGAAGGACAATGATGAAGAATGATAGACAGGGCGGGAATGTTGGGATGCCTACAAGTCGCATGCTGTTGGAGGAGTGGTAGGGACCATGGCAAGGGAAAGTTTGGTCGGGGACAACGACCGAGCTCGTGCCAATTGGGCTCTCCTTACCGCTGGACTAGGAGGGATTCTTGCCGCAGCCGTACCCGAGCTTGACAAATTCGTTCGCTCGTTGTGGCTACCGAACACGGACGAGGCTGTATTCGACATGCCGCTTCGTTGCGATACGAACTGAGTAGCACTGCCACTCTCACCCGACAGACTCGGCTTGACTCGGACGACGTCCGAGAACGGATTACGATTCTCATCCGCGTCCAGTTTCTGTGCCACCATTGCTGATTCACCACCTCGGCTCTGTCGCGCTGCTCCTCCACTACTGGCCTCAAACGGCGTGTTGGTGGTCGACGATCGCAATCGACGATACGGCATTGCCTGCTGACTTGCAACGGCCTGCTTTCGTCGGAGGCGATCTTCGAGCTCGGCTACCTCCTGAGCAGGTGTGCGCGCTTTCAGTGGAGATGGAATGCGTGGACGATCGCGTGACGACATGCCGGGACGCGAGGCGTTGAATTTACCCAGTGGCTGCGCGTCCTCTGATGATAACGCTGAGTAGGCTTCAGATACCGTGGATCGTCGAACGCGTTCGTCCTTACGTTCAGTGCGAGACGGCGGTCGTGTATCGCCGGTTGATGGCCGTGATGTCGACTGCTGGTGACGTCGCGTCATGGCTAGAGGGTCCTGGCTGTACGACATGGGCGATTCGGTGGTCCTCCTTGGAAGCGTGGGCACCGGTGGAGGTGAATCCGATTTGGACAAACTGCGCGGCTTTTTGCGCAGCTCTGCTACCGATGCGCTGTGGCGGAGCTTCCTTGGCGAACCCGAGGCACTTGCAGACTCGATTCGTGACGAGCTGGGTCTGCAAGGTGCTTCTTCACTCGTCGCCCTCGCTGTTGTTGGCGCAACGATGCTTCGTCGCGACGTGGCTTTTGGCGTCTCTCCCGACGCATCCTTCTGCTCTTGCGCCCTTTGCTGTTGTCTCAGGTCCGCCCTCGACACCCGCTTCCTGGGACTTGCTCTTGGCGTGGTCGACTCCGCAGGTTCTTGAGCAGCATCGTGCGAACTGGTTGTTGACAGACTGACGCCTTGCAAGCTTGACCTTCTCGATACTGCCTCGCCTTGCTGCAGCAACTGTGACCAAAAGTATCGGAACTCCAAGCAAAGTAGATCCGTTTGCTTCAACGCTGTGATATGGCTTGATCTTGCAACGGCTTGTGCGAAGCTAGGACTGGAAGCTGCTACGGGTGTGCTAGCAGGGGTGGTGACCGCGTCGGCACACTTGTGACTGAGCTGAACGATGTGGTGAATGCCGCCCATGTCTGTAAAGCGTTCTTGTGCCATATTGCTGTCGACCAGAATACACATGAGTAGATCCAGGGCAAAACCAGACGGCAACGAGAGCGGTGCGTCATCCGTTGATTCTGACGACGGCTTTTTCGAAGCTAAAGTAGATGGTGAGGATGAAGTTTTGCTGGTGGGAGTAGCAGGCGAGTGTGAAAGATCAAAAGTCGGACTGGTCGATGGCAGAGTGGAAGGAGAGAGGATGGGTGGAAGAAGCTGTGTGCAGTAGTCGGCGAGAACAATCTGCAAGAGGAGTTCGAGCGCTGACTTGCGCTGCGTGATGCGCTTGGTTGCCTTGCTGCAGAGTGTGAGGCCTTGGAGGATGGTGATGGCGATGCAGATCTCAGAAACAGCCGAATGTACTCGCTGACGTTGCATCTCGGGCATAGTATGCGGAGAAGTGTGGCCAGCATGTGGGGACAACACGTCAGCTTCGAGTTCCAGGCCGTGTACCTTTGATGAGGAGTGACGCTGTGCATCGACCGAATGCGAACGTGCTGAGCGCGTTATCGAAAGCTCGTATGCCTGGCAAACTTCATTTTCGTGCTCGAGATCGCGATGTAGTCTGTAGACATGGGCGAGAAGCACTTCGGCGAGGCTGTAACCAGCCGTGGCCTGCAACGCCCAAAAGACGGCTGCGGTCTGGTTAACAGGCGGCAAGAAGCTTGCTGTTGCTGAGCTTGACGGATCTGTGACTGCGACGAGCGTCTTTTCGATATCATTCAGGATATTGATGCGTTCTTCCGCGGTGGAGAGTGGAGATGTAAGACCGTTCAACCACTCTTCGGTGATGGTTTCGAGGTCGATGGATCGCGACATGGTGTTTGGTCGCGAAGCTCCCACGCTGAAGTGATCAATCCCAGAGATCAAGTGCGATGACGGATGCGAATGCTGTCGAGACCGTGTGGATGCGATGCCGCGAGTAGCTGTGATAGGTGGAGACATGATCACTGCAAGCCCATTTGGCAAGGTAGAGAAGGCCGACGACAAGAGCGAGGTTGAGATGGGCGACTCTGGTCGGTGACAGAGAGCGTCACGACACGATCACCAAAGCGCCTTGAAGCGTGGGTCACGCAACAAAAGCAGCAACAGCAGCAGCAGTGGTAGCAGTAAAGGCTAAGGGTTTGAGTTGCGGTCGTCCGGAGGCATGAATGCGAACGGCGTGAGCTGCAACGAGGTTGTAACGAAAAGGAACAAAGGTTTCAGAGGCTGGGCTGCGAGCCTAGTACGGCAATTTGGCGCATAGAGGGCTGCGGCTACTGTGTTGTTCCTTGATTGATTGCAGGTGAAGCCCAGAGGAGGCAAAGCAGGCGGCCAAGATTCGAGCTACGACGGACGGGCAAAGCAGCGTATGGGGATGAAGATATTCATGTGGTGATGTCGAGGGTCTAGCAAGATCTACCTTGCATGGTCGACTCACGACTGATGGCTAGGCCTCCTCATGTCTATGACCGTTGGTCAGCCTCTGTGTTCATGATTCGTCATTGCATCGCTGTATGCTGCAGTCTGTAAATGAGCGAAATTGAATTTAAAGCTCAGAGAGACATTTCCTCGGCCTTCTGGCTGGCAAGCCCGATGAGCTGCAGCATACGGCTCGGCCGTCTAGCAGCATGTGTCTGGGTTTGTGCAATCGAGGATTATCACTATCCCGTCACCATCGAAGAGCATCAAGTCCAATCTTGACGTCAGACTGAGCATCGAGAGTTGTACGACCCAGCGCTGAGCTGAACAGAGCTGAACAGAGCTGCTCACCATTTGAAATGGAAAAGCCGACATTCAAAACAACACGAACACGAGGAACGTGGGAGCCGCGTGATATTCTTTCGTAATTTGGTCTTTGAAGATTCCAAAGCACCGCGCCAAGCGAGTCTCGTGACTCACGACTGTGTTTTCAAATCAGGCCGGTCACGTGTCACGTGATACCAGCTCATCAGGGTCCAACTCGCAACTTGGAAATATCCACAATTCATTGGTGATTGTTATGTATGTCTCTGCAACTGCGCAGTCGTGAGTTGCGCACGATCCATTCACGTTGATGTCGGCTGTCAATCACCTCGGCACTTCACTATACGACCCTACCTTCAGCAGCGAGCACGCCCTATGGCTGTCGTTGATGTCGGCTTCTCTGGATATTTCTGGTTAGCGATCAAGTCGTGTACGTCAGCCAAGGTCTCGATCCGTCCTTGACTCCCACGAAACATCTTCTGGGCTCTGGCATCTACATCGTTGGCTTCATTCGCTAGTTGCCGCACGGGTGATCTGCTTGCTCTCCGACAGCGGTCTGCGGTCTGCGGTCTCGGACAGAATGCCAACAAAGTCCCGCAAGTCAGCACCTTCGAAATTCGCGTTCTTTCTAGATCAGCAAGAGACCTTCTCGCTCCACATCTCTATCTTCGAGCCACTTGGAGCTGTGGGCGTCGCACCTTTTCAAACCGACAACAGGATTTCACTACATCGTGTCTTTGATCGCTTGCCAGACACCGCATTGCAAGGTGGACACGGCAGGGCGACTCGCTCCCAGCGCAACTTTCTCTCCACGGATAAATCGACCAAGTCGTTCGGATCGCCGATTGATATCCGTTTCGGACCTCTTCGCATCGATTGGGCTGAACGCGCTCAAGACAAAGAAATGTCACAGGCGTCCCAGTATCGCAACGCTAGCTCAAGCTCAACATCCGTCGGTCCTGCCACTGTCACTGCCTCCGCCTCTGAATTGACCAAGGCCTCTAGAAGAAGAAACGTCTTTCACGCCAAGCAACCACAAGTAGCCTTGCCCGTCGCAAGTTTTGAAAAGACCGACTCTTTCCAAGGAGACGTTTCCGGCTCAAAGGAAGCAGAATCACGATTAGCATCATGCACAGAAATGTTTCAAGGTATGACCATCGGCGCCACCGAGGTCGCGTTTGGTATCGTACATCTCTTTCGAGATAAGCAGGATGCCACATCCAATGCCACGCCGACTAGGCGAGCTGCAAGCACAACAGGCCAGACCGCGCTCGAAAATCAGATTCCGGAACAAGACATAGGTGCTGTCGTGGCAGTCCTTGCTGTTCCTGCTTACCTTACCGCATCCCACTTTCTCTCTTACATTGAGCCTGCGGTGGAAGCCATCACGCATCTAAGGATGCTCAGAGATATGCATCCCAATCGATGCATGGTGCTCATTCGCTTCCGCGATGCCAAAGACGCCGAGGATTTTCACAAAATGTACAATGGACAACCGTTCAATGCTATGGACCCACAAGAGATCTGCCAAGTGGTCTACATCACCTCGCTCACCGTGTCCAAGCATTCTTCTCTGCCGTTCAGCTACCCTACGCTGACCAACTCGGATCCGTGGCCGCTGCGACCTCCTGCCAATGCCGTGAACCAGCCCGCATACGAGCTGCCGACCTGTCCTGTATGCCTAGAACGTATGGACAGTTCAGTGACAGGTCTCATGACCATCTCATGTCAGCACACTTTTCACTGCTCGTGTCTGTCCAAGTGGGGCGAATCACGCTGTCCGGTGTGTCGATATTCTCAGACGGGACAACCATCGATGCATCAGCGAAGAAGGACTCCACGCTCTTCAATGGATCCCTCGACTCCGGTGCGCCAAGCAAACCAGGTCGGTGGCAGCGACGCGGATGAATCGGATGCTGAGAGCGACCTCGACGAACCGAGCTGTTGTGCCGTGTGTGAAACTCAGCAAGACCTGTGGGTGTGTCTGGTATGCGCCTCGGTCGGCTGCGGCCGATACAAGCATGGTCATGCGCATCGACACTTTTCCGAGACTGGTCACCTGTACAGTCTCGAGCTCGAGACGCAGCGCGTTTGGGACTATGCAGGAGACGGATATGTACACCGACTCATTCAGAACAAGGCGGACGGCAAATTGGTCGAGCTGCCCTCTGCCTCGTCTGCCACAGCAACGCCTGAGCACTCGAGCACACTGCCTGCCTCGGCGAGCTATGCTTCTGCTATGTCGATGAGCGGCACAAAACACTCTGGACCGCCGGCCATACATAGCAGAGGAGACAACACGAGGCCACCCTACGACGCACAAGAGCGGCGGCGGCAGCAGCAGCAGCAGCAGCGCGACCAGAACTACGCAATCAGAGATCAAGACTCCTGTCGGTCGGCGGACGATCAACTTGAGGCGATTGGAATGGAGTATTCGTACCTTCTCACGTCGCAACTCGAATCGCAGCGACATTTCTATGAAGACAAGCTGGACCAGTTTCAAGCGCAACTCGCCTCGCTTACAGGCGATTTGGAAATGCTCTCTCGCAAATCTCAGCTAATCGATGAGCTGTCTGCGCGCACCGCTGAATTGGAACGCACCAACGAGCAGCTCCGGCGCGACAAAGACAAGAGTGATAAGAAAGCTGACAAGGCCATCGAGCTGGCACGCACGCTCGAGCGCGATCTGCATTCGGAACGATCCATGAACAAAGGCCTGATGGACCGGCTGGAGAAGACCAAGGAGAGTGAAGTTGGGCTCAAGGCTCAAGTGACAGATTTGCAGGAGCAAGTCAGCGACTTGATGTTCTTTGTTCAGGCGAGAGACAAGTTGGACCAGGAGGGGAGCGAGGCTCAAGGTGGCGATGTCGAGGTCAAAGCCAAACCGACATCGAGGAAGGGCAAGGCTAGGAGAAAATGATGCAACGTATCTTGTTGTAGAAGCTCGACTCAACGTTCGGCAATGCATTCGTCATATCTGGACGTAATGCACGATGTGGTACAGGGGTGTGTGTGTCTGTGTGTCATCTGTCCATCGAGTCGTATCTTGGCTCGCCTTTGGTTTCGGTGCTTGCATTGCCAGACCCGTTCCGTGTGTCCAGCGCTGCAGCGCTCATTGCAACAGCCACGGCAACAACCACGAATCACGAACTGATTCGAGCGGATTCAGCTGGTACAGTTGTGAGTAGGGCTCATCAACCCATCCGCCTATCACGTCTTTGAAATTAGAGTCGTGAGTGAGATTTCGTGGTTGCGCTTGCGAATGACCTCATCGGCTGGGAGGCTCTGGATAATTTATCATCACAATCGTGAATATTCACAATCACGAATCCCGAATTGCACAACAAAGGAAAGGCGTGGAAAAACGACGAATCAGCCCAAGGTTGAATTTCCTCTACACGGCATGTAGAAAATTGATCTGGCCCGTGCTCGAGAAGAAGACCTTGAGAGTCATGCAGCATGGCGGCGGTAAAAGCACGAAGCACAATCCACAAAGCACGAAGCACGAAGCAATCGTGAATCGTGAGTGTTGAGCAGAAGAGCCGACACACAAACGGCTCATTTGGCCGAAGGGTTTGTTTGATGGGTCGTCAGAAAGTCTCACAGACTTTTGTGAGGCTGCGCCACTCAGACTCAGATGATGTGACGTGCGAAGCAGTGACTGTTTTGAACCGATTAGGGGTCGTTCCTGAACCTCTCTGCCTGAGACCTCGCAAATATATACATAGTTTGCAACGTCCTTTACTCATATCATCTCCCCGCTCGTCAAACGAAACCACGCGAATACTACATCATGTCGCTTAACAAAACCTTTACGCTCAACGACGGCAACAAGATCCCCCTAATCGGCCTCGGCACCTGGCTCTCCAAGCCCGGTGAGGTCGAGAACGCCGTCGAGATCGCTGTCAAGGCCGGCTACCGTCACCTTGGTAAGTCTGATAGAGGAGCCTCTGGAATGATCAGAACAAAAGTCAAACTAACATCGGCCTCGTCGTCATCTTTTCCATTGTACAGACTTGGCCAAGATCTACCAGAACCAAGACGAAGTCGGAGCTGCGTTGAAAAAGGTGATCCCATCGGTTGTCAAGCGTGAAGAGCTTTTCATCACCTCGAAGCTTTGGAACACTTCACACCAGCCCGACAAAGTTGAGGCTGCTTACAACGAGACTCTCAAGGAGCTCGGACTTGACTACCTCGACTTGTACCTCATCCACTGGCCCGTCGCGTTTCAGCCCGGTTCCGATCTGGTACCCAAGACCGAGGACGGCAAGTTCACCGCTCTTGACCTCGAGACCTCGCTCGTAGATACTTGGAAGGCACTCATCGCCCTCCAGAAGGCGGGCAAGGTCAAGTCGATCGGTGTCTCTAACTTCACCATCGCTCATCTGGATGCCATCATTAACGCAACTGGTGTCGTTCCCGCAGTCAACCAGATCGAAGCGCACCCTTTGCTGCCCCAGGATGACTTGGTCGCCTACGCTCAGCAGAAGAACATCCACTTGACCGCCTACTCTCCTCTCGGAAACAACCTGACCGGCAAGACCAAGATCGTCGACTACCCTCAGGTTTCCGAGGTGGCTAAGAAGTACAACGCCGATCCTGCTCAAGTGCTGATCGCTTGGGGTGTCAAGCGCGGATACTCGGTCATCCCCAAGAGTGTCACTGAAACCAGGATCAAGTCCAACTTTGAACAGCTCGAGCTCAAGGATGACGACTACGAGACGGTAACCAGCTTGTACAAGCAGCTTGGCAAGGTTCGTTTCAACGTTCCTTTCACATACAGCCCCCAATGGGACATTAATGTCTTTGGAGAGGACGCTGAGAAGGAGGCCAAGAACGAGGTCAAGACTGAGTAAGCGTATTGCAACCTAGAAGCCTTTGTTCTGTTTTGTTCTCCGAGTTATCTGGATGGACATCGAATCTATTTTGCTCTCAGTATTGATGCTGGTGATTAATCAGGAATGTGTGCGTCCTTGAGTGGAGCGATGTTCAAGCAGAGTCTTTTCGGTCGATTTGAGCACAATTCAAGATGCAATGGGGCGGCGCTTCGGAACCAAACTGGAAAGCATCACGTTGGTACATGTTTCAACAAGAGCGTCTCAGAGAGATCGCGATGGTATGTCATCCGATGAGATTACATGCATTTCGCGCAATTCAAACGTTCGAATCGGTTGTGAACCAGAGTCAGCTGGAGCCACTACTCATACTTATTCGCCTGACCCGTAGCCTCAGCTTGTCTCTTCAACGCCTCAGGAGCATCGCCTCTTTGCATGACGACCTCGATCAATCTGATGCGATCGGGATTGGCAAACGATTGGTCCTTCAAGAGCTCGTCCAACTGCTGCTTGGTTTGCACCCTGTAATACTGCTTCTTGCTTTGGTGAGGATCGTTTTCGTGGCTCTTTGCGTCGGAGTGGAACTTTTCGTTGCCGAAAAAGTCGAGCAACAGACTATGGTCGTAGGGCGGAATATCATTGTAACTGCGTTGGGGGCCGTGGATCTGGCGCTCAATTTCGTAGCCATCGTTGTTGAGGATGAAGAGGTACGGGCAGAGACCGTGTTTGATCATGGTGCCGATCTCTTGGACCGTGAGTTGGAGCGAACCGTCGCCGACAAACAGGTGGGTGCGTCCTAGCGCATTCTCTCGCGCCGCGAGCGCGACGCCGAGGGTAGCACCGACAGACCAGCCGATAGACCCCCATAGCACTTGCGAGACCCAACGTGTCTTGGCAGGCAGCTTGGCCTCCAGCATTCCGAAGCTCGACGTTCCCGTTTCCACAATCACTTGATCTTGCTCTTGGAAGAACTGTCCCATCCTCGGCCACAACCACTCCTGTGTGATTGTCGACGACGAGTCGTGCGGCAAGGCGTTTTCAAACTTGGGCACAATCTTTTTGGTTTCCTCCCTACGTGCGTCACCGTTCGTTTCCAACAGAGCACTGAGCTTGGGAAGCAGCTTCTTCATGCCAATGCCAGGGTAGTGCGAGTAGCCAATAGTGGTGTAGTCGGAATGCAGCTCGATGGTGCTCGACTTGGGCGTTCGATAGGAAAAGTTACCCGAGTTGAAATCCGACTTCAAACTGCCGACAGTGATGAGGACGTCAGCTTGCTCGACTACGTTTTTCACCTTTTCGCTGGTGAGGCTGCCGACATAAATGCCACCGTACTGAGCGTGGTCTTCGTCGACGATGGTTTTGCCCATGGGAGTGGCGAATACAGGAAGACCCGATTTTTCAATTAGCTCGTGCGTCTCTTGGATGCAACCGTGGCGTGCAGCGCAGGCATCGACGAGGATCACGGCGGATTTGGCGTCGGCAATATGTTTCTGTGCGACTTGGAGCACATACTCTTCGGCCTTGGCGTCGTTATCGTCAATGCTGTAGTCGAGTGGCGTCTTGAGAGCTTCGGCAGGGATGGTAGCATGAACCAGATCGGTGGGAAGTGCAAGGTAGACAGGACGGGCGCTCTTCATGGCCGTGATGAGGATTCGGTCGATGGATTCACCTGCGCCCTGTTTGGACTTGAGGATCGCACTGTCCGCCGAGATCTCCTTGCTCATGTTCTCGAACGCCGAAAAGCGACCATCTCCCAGCGTGTGATGGAGCAACGAGTGCGAGCCCTGTGCACCGGTCGAAGGCACCCCCACCACATGAATCACGGGCAATCTCTCGGAGAAGCTACCTGCAATCCCGTTAAGCGCGCTCAACTCGCCCACACCAAATGTGGTGACCACAGCAGCAATGGTGCGCTTGACACGCGCATACCCATCCGCAGCGTAAGCCGCATTCAGCTCGTTCGAGTTGCCGATCCATTTGAGCTTCGGATGCTCTTCGATAAGGTCGAGGAATCCCATGTTGAAATCGCCCGGCACTCCCTGCACGCTTTGCGAGCCAAGCTGCACGAGGCGCTCGAGCAGGTATGCACCGATCTTGATCTGGTTGCTTTCGTTCGACATCTTGTATGTGTCAATATTGCGACAAGGCTATGGGAAAGAAACGGTTAAAACGGTTGATCAGGGTCAGCTATCCGTTTTTATCAACGTCAGAACAGAGACACGGACAACAGGCTTTCCTTCTCGGTTGGCTCAATGCCGCCAGATCTCTGTGTCTCGGCATTGAGCGTGTCCAAGGCTCAGCCTCGGTCGGCAACTATGAGCGCAGATCTTTCAGACACTGCGTGACAGCCGGACTGAACTCACGACTATCACAACACGCAGTATGAGGCGCAATATTCACGATTCACGATTCGACTGCAAGGCGGAAGCGTGCAAACGCGGAAGGCAAACTTGTCATCGTGCTGACACGATGACTTCGCCTTGCATAAAGTCACGAGTGGAGCAAGAGCACACTTACGCAATTTGCTGACTCCAAGCCCCATCTTAACACTCTTCGATAATCGACCGTGGACGTCGGACCAGACCACGAGAAAATCACGAATCACGAATCACACGAATCACGAATGCGTTAGACACCGTGGCTGAAGGTCGTCACACACACACGTTGTTGTACCTTGTGCCTCACGTCTTGCCCCGATCGTGACGGTGTTTAGGTCAGCACCTGCTCGATATGGCGGCAGAAGTCGGCCCACACAATGCACTCCATGTGACTACGACCTCGACAGATGCAAAGAAATAGTTCGTTGTAGTGATGCAGATAAGTAGAACAAGAGACAAAAATGCGAAAGAAACCAAAAGACAGAAATGCCAACGTGTGCGACGAGAGGCACACGACAGCAGTCACAGAGTGGCGCGCGCTTTAATCTTTGTAGCCAGACTGACGTCTCTGACCTTTGTACAGCGTACGGTCGACCTGGAACCCTTTCGACTTATAATACTCTTCCTCGCGACTGGTGCCGTCTTCGCTGTCCTTGGGAATCTCGCCACGCACAGCAACACGAATGGCATGTCGCCTGCTGACACCGATGTCCTCGTAAATAGCCGAGTGGATATTGGTCCTGTTATCCCAGATGGCAACATCACCAGCGTTCCACTTGAAGCGAACGCTAAAGTCGCTAGCGGTAGAAACGTGGTTTGTCAGGAACTGGACGAGATAGTCGGATTCTGCCTTGGGCACACCGGGAATGTACCTGACGAAACCTGGGTTGAAGAAGAGAGCCTTGTGGTTGGTGACCGGGTGAACGCGGACGAGAGGGTGTTCGGTCTCGACGGGATCGCGGCGGACCGTGTTACCGTGTCGTCGCGCACCATCTGCCTGGTCGACTGCCGAGTGGATCGCGGTAAGCTTCTCGAGGTATTCACGCATAGGATACGAAAGGCGGTCGTACGCAGCATAGCCAGAGGCCCAGAGTGTGTCACCCCCCGCTTCGGGCGAGACGAGCAACTTGAAGGATGTGTACGAGGGAGGGTTGACTTCGTAAGTCACGTCTGAATGCCACAGGTCTGAGCGCGAGTGCTTGACAGGTCCGCGGTAGATCTTTTCCTGAGGATCTGACGTGGGATGAGCGTAGACAACGTGCACCTCGTCCAGATCGCCACGAGCGGGCACACCAGTGGTGGCGTGCTTGTGCAAGGGTCCCCAGTACCTTCCGAGTGCAAGCTGTTCTTCGATAGTCCAGTCGTCCTGACCGCGGAAGAAAACGACACCTCGCTCGGCTACGAGCAGTGCCAACTCATCCTTCTGCTGATCGGTAAGCTGACCGAGCTTGATTCCTTCGAGCTCGGTACCGATCGTTTGCGTGAGGTCCTTGACAGCCGTAGCTGCGCCAAAGAGCGCTTTCTTGTCAGGGTCCGCAAAAAGAGCGCGGTCCTTGGGAGGCTCGATGGCGGTGTATGGCTCCCAGTGAACGTCAGGGAAGGAAGGCTTGAAATCGTTGTATGGGTAATCAGCTTCGCTAGCGAGCGCGCCGAGGTCATAATGCTCCGAATTATAGTTGCCCGCACGGTTGGTGAGTCCGACAGGTCGCTGCGCCTTGATCGCTTTGATGTTCGAAGCCACACTGGGCGAGGTAGAGCGAGGTGAAACTGCGACAGGTGCCATTATTGTGATAACGCTGGAGCGTTAAAGGCTCTATGCTTGAGTGTGAGTAGTTACAAGGGAGGAGGTACGGGAGGACAAGATCTTGGCAGAGTACGGAGGACGGAAAAGGGGTAGAAGATCCTTGGCTCTGTATATATGAGCAGGGGCCGAGATAAGATGGAACGTCTTGCGGTTACATCCAGTCTCTAGGTGGATGGCGATTGATTATGGCCTTTGACCGACCACTGGCAGGACAACACCGATGTTCAGCAAGCGCCCTGGCTCTTGCGTGACCAGGAAGCTGTACGATCTGCATGACTTGCGGCAGGGCAGAGATTACGAGTAAAACCCGAAGCTCAGTGATTGAGGTGTTACACGGCCCGGAGATCACAAGGTCTCTTTACTGGGAATCGCAGCTTAGCTAGCACGCCACTGGTATGTGGGGCTAAAGAGTGGCTATTGTGAGCTCTTTGCAACGGAACGCCGAGCATACACACACGCACCTTTAGGGCGCGGCGATGTTGCGCTTTGCGGCAGATGAGGCTTGATCGAACAGAATGGCGCAACACGTACTCCAAGCGTAGTAACAGACAGAATGCGGGGAAGCGGATGGTAGCAAGCGGTTTCGCCATTGAGCGAAGAGAACGCTTACGACATGTCGAACCTGGCTATATCGTATAGAGCCCGAAGAGCTCAAAAACAGCTGCTATGCAACCAGGTTAGGCGTTCGCCGTCCCTGATGGCGCAACCTGACATTACGGCAAGTGCGACATTTTTGGCGAGGCGAACAATAATCGTGGACATTTGATGGCTTGGACCCGCTGGCTCACAAAGACTGAGCCTGCCGTTGCGAGTTGCCTTCGTGCTTGTTGGCCCAAGGCAGCTTCGTTGGTTGTAGAGAACGAACGCCGAGTAAAATGGCGAAATTGTATAGGTGCAAGACGTGATTCGGCTCAATTCGTGATTGCGCAGGTCGGACAGCATCTGGCGTGCTTGTCTGTTTGATCGTACATCGTGGATCACGAATCACGAATCGTGAACACCTGAGAATGTGAAAAAAGGTGGTCAAACAACCAAAAAAATTATTTCGCACATTACGGATGACAGTGTAAGTGTTGGTCTAACACTCTGCCCTTGAAAACGTGAAACCGTGCTGCATGTCGGCTGGTGGTGCGGTTGGCGTACTTATCTGAATTTTGTATCTCTTAATTCAGACTTAATTCACGTTTTTTCTTATCTTTGATAACGCGGGGTGGCGGTGGCCGACAGAATGACCGCTGTTTCACTAACGTTATGTGGCTGTCCGTCCACCTTCGCATGCTGAACCACGAAGAACTTCAGTTAAATTTCGAGATGCCCAGGAAGCAAACCGAGAAACGCCGGATCGTGCAACCCACGTTCGCCACGCCGACAGCCAAAGATAAGCAGCTTCTGGAGTCACCACCGCTACCGCTGCTGCAACTGTTGCGGCTGCCTCTGTCACCTTGGTCCGCTTTGGGCGTGTACGGCGGCCTCGAGACCATCTCAGGCCCGTGAATACTCCGACCATGCGCCTCGAGTTGGCTTGAAGCAAAGCCAAACAACAGCCGAGGGGACGCACATGAGGATTGTACTTCCTCCCAGCTTGTCCTGTGAGCCTTCAGGGAATAGAAGCAGGCCCGCTATGGTGTCGGTCGTGTGCTTCGGCATGCAAGGCTACCGTGGGAACCAAAGTCGCCCACTTGATAAGATTCTTGCACCAGACTCTCTCTCTGTTTCCTCTGTCCCTTCCCATGTTCAGCTTGTTCTGCTCGTGGCTGTAAGAACACATGTCTCACAAGACAGTCACGAGTCCTCCTCGAGACACCGCATATGGGACCACACTGTCCTTGTGTCTCGGTTTATTTTCTCTTCCCAACTCCTTCCACAATCCACGAGAGAGCTCCTTCGGAAGTTGTACATGTGAGATGCGAGATGCGAGATGCGAGATTTCCCAATCCCGTTGCCTTCACACGCCGCAGCAGTTCTGCAAGGTTGCATCGTACTCGACTCTTGTGGTATGTCTCTCGATAGTGCGTGCCACTTTACGCTAGACACGGTGAGCCGCGACGTTGGGTGCTTGAAAGTCGGTCTTCAATTGACAGTTCCGCCTGAGGTCCTCCCAGGGTGTGCGATCCGACTTCTCCGAGAGTATAGACCCACATCGAAGGAGAGGTTCATTCCTGTGCAAAGCATGCACCGTTGCATCTGACAGCGTCGTTGCCTATTCAACGAGCGGCTCACTTCATATAGCCCGAACCGTTTACGTTGCGCAGTTCCATTACGCCCCCGCTTGCTCGTTATTCTACCATCCTTTCCCTGTCAACTATCCAGATGCAGCTTAGCATGTTAGCCTTCCCATCCGAACGCAGTCGCTCGGACGACGAAAGTATCTTCACTACAGAATCCTCCATCACCGTCACCTCGGACCGGTATCTTGCTCCTCATCTCAACGGCTTTAGTCGCAGCGCAAGTGCGAGCAAGGTCCGAGGTCAATTCTCTGGCGCTTACCTTCAGACACCGTTTGCTCAACCTGGTCTCGTCGATAGAGAGTATGTTCACGCCCACTCCAGTTTTTTGGCAACGATCTCGGATGACTATCTCGACAGCTTCCTCATGCCTCTTTCACGCAATACTGATGGTGCGAAACCCAAGTCTCGTCCACCGCGAAGCATGATGCCCGAACTCAAAGTGATCGACAGTGATACGATGGAGGCAGCGTGGGAAGATGAGAGTTGCGTGGACGGCTCGAGTCCTCACTTGGAACCGCACGAGTCGGACTCGGTGGAGGATCGGTTCGAGATGGAAGCATTGCGAAGGCAGGTGGAGCAGTTACAGCTGGCTTTGCAGTTGCAAAGCCAGCAATTGGCTCTGTTGGAATCGCGAGCACAGCATAGACCTCGTGCTGTCAGTTCTAGGTCGAGTCAGATCTTGCAACAACAAGCAGCAGTGTACGACATTGATTCTTCCACCCACCTGCCTTCGCCATCAACTCATCATCCACCTCCTTCGATGACCCAGAGGTCCATATCACGTGCACCATCAACCTCGCTTCGTTCGTCGAAGCTCCCTCCTGCACATCTAGCTACCGCTCCTACAAGAGAGCTTCCACCAACACCAACCGTTCACCACCCATTCGCCGACAGATCCTCACCACGACCCTCCTCGTCTCTAACTGACCCCGACAAGCTCGAACATCTCGACCGCAAAGTAGCCGTGCTTGAACAGCTCCTCGAGGCGCTCAACTCGCAAACGCACCCAGCTACCTCTCCCAATCTCATCTCCTCACCCTCTCCCACCACGAGCAGCTTAACCACTTTACGCACTAACGCATCAACTCCGGACAGTGCATCTGCTTTCCACTTCAATCCCACACCGCCAGCGCCCATCAGCAATACAGCCAAATTCACCACCAACATGTTCCGGATCAAGAAAGCCGCAACAGTGAGCAGCAGCGGCAAAAGTAGCTTCTCGGCAAGCAGCATCCGGTCGGTCGATATTGAAGCGCAAGCCGAAAGCACAACAAGAGTCAGTTGGAGTCGCAAAAGAACCGAGAAAGTTGCACAACCTAAAGCCAAAGTTCGACAAGGTCCAGGTCGCGGTAGAATGGTGATTCGAGAAACAGCTGCCTGATATAGCGCTATCTCGTTTTGTTTCACAGTACATAGTACAGTCACTCATGTGAATACTTTAACGCAACTAGTATGATTGCTTTTCAGGCCATGTAGACATTGCCTGGTCAACCGCAACTGCGTCACAGAAAATCTGGTTGCTTAAGTTGACAGGTGTTGAAGACGAGCCTGAATCTCGACATACGTCTTATTCTGTTCGTAGGCGAGTTGATCGGTTGCTGGTCGATTCGGTGCCTCGCCAGGCACCCAGCCTCCCTCTGGTACACCTGTAGGGTAGCGTGGCGGTGCCCAACCGCTTTCGCCTCGCTGGCTCAGCGTATCAGCAGCCACATCAGTTGGCTGTGTTGTTGGCTCACCTGGACCCTTAGCGTGTGCATGGTGTGACAGCGGCACATCTGCGACACTGCCGCTATCTGGAAACTGCAACGCAGTCGCGTGAAAAGCATGCAAAGCAGATCTATACGAGTGATCAAGCCCTTCACGTACAATCCACCTACGACCCTTGAGCCAGCTCTGCACCCTTCCTCGATCCTTCTTCGCGAGCTCCTCTGGATCGTTGATCGAAAGCGCGTCGTCTTGGATAGACACGTCACCCTTCCCTTCTAGAGAAAGCACGGACCAGCCGATGACCATCATACCGGGCGGTCGTTGCTCGCCACTGTTCTCGAGCGCTTCCACGATACCGTCGAGCGTGCTAGCGACCATTCTTTGGTCTGAAGAACTAGCACGTTCGATGATTGCGATGGGCGTGTAGGGTGGGAAGACGGCACCTTCTCGATCGCCGATGCTCTCTTCGTCTGCGACAGTTGTTGAGGATGCAGATTGAGGTGCACCGGCAGTAAGGGTAGCTACCACAGCACCAAGTCGTGCTACTCCCATCAGAATGATCAACGTGCGACTGCGATCATAGCCGGGCAGCTTGACCTTCTTGCCCCCCTTTCCAACCCCGGTGCACAGCACAAGCGAGTCGGCTGCGCCTCTCTGAGTGACTGGAATGCCCAACATGGCCGGTGCTGCGATGCTGCTGCTGATGCCGGGTACAACCGTACACTCGATACCAGCGTTTCGGAACGCCAAGACTTCTTCGCCCCCTCGACCGTAGACGAACGGGTCGCCCTGTTTCAGCCTGACCACGGTCTTTCCCTCTTCCAGGGCAGCACGCAGCGCTTTGGCAATAAGCTCGGACTGGGCACCCTCAGCATTGCCAGGGAATTTTTTGGCGATCTCCAGAGGTGTGCTCTTGGGGATCAATTTGAGGATAGAAGCCGGCACCAGCTTGTCAGACAGGATGAGATCGGTCGAGGGTGACGTAAGGAGTTTGTAGGCGAGAGTGGTGAGAAGGCCCGGATGACCAGGACCCGAGCCAAGAAGGTAGATGTGACCTCGTCTAGTCGAGGTCGGCTGCGGAGGACGAATGTCGAGCGAGTGCTGAGAACGAGCGCGATGAGCTGCACAAGAAGGAGCAGTTGCTCCAATGCCAGCTGCCGTCTCGGAATGCTGGTTGCTGCGAACAAGAGTGGAGCGGCCTCTAGACGCATCTTGGCCCTCTTGTCCTACCGCTATCGACGATGTGGTATTCACCAGGGTGGTATTCACTGAAGCTGCACTTTGATGAGACTGTTCTTCACCATGTGCCCGAAGGGCTTCGCTCATCTGCTGCTCGCCCAGATTGCCCAGATACTCGATGGGCCAATATTCGCTGATCTGCGCGACCCAACGCATCCGACGTTTCGTGCGCTCTTCTGCTTGTTGCAGTCCCTGATCGTGCTTTGCTTGTAGCTGTGTGATTCGAACACTGGTACCGATGCTGTCGATAGGGTTCTTGGGTATCAGCTGCGGCACGGGGCTGTTGAGTGGCGTTGAATCGAAAGAGAGGTCCTCCTCCTCTACTTCGGCGATTCCGGTCTTAGCCGTGGGAGCGTCGCTACGCTTTTTACGTTTGGCAGCTGATACGGGAGCTTCCGATTGCCGTTTGGCGAGATCACGCATCAAACCGACCTTTTCAACGGCATCGCCCACATTGTGTGGAAGAGCCGATACAATCTCTCGTCGAATGCGGCCGGCGAGACGACACCCACGGCCGTTGGTGGTCACCGCGATCTGCAAGGAAGAAGATGACGCTGATGGGAGAGCTGAACAGGTTCTGTTGGACTGTGCAGATGACGCCTCAAGTATAGCGCTGCTGCATGGGAAGCGGTAGTTGGCGGGAAAGGAAAAGTCGCACAGATTTGGCTTGTCGGCTACATTGATCGGGATTCGTCGTTTTCGGCAAAGTTGAGCGATGACTTCGGCTCGTGCGTACGATGTCAGGGCCATCTCTGCAACAACCGAGTCATCATCATCATCGCCATCAACGTTTCTTGAGTTGGATTTGGTGGGGGCATTCTGGGTTTCATCTCCAGAATGAAGTGTGTCGGTGACGCAAACAGCAAAGATGGCGTTGATCTCGCCGTCAAACGTGTCTAGAATACCGTTCCATGTGAGTTCCACTGACTGCTTTGTGGAGAAACAGTCAACATCAACAATGTGGTGTACCACTTGTCCTGAGGCGATGCGATGTTCGAGCTCTGCGCAGGGTTGAAAGAGCGAAGAAGAGCCAACGTGAAGTTCGGGCGATGCAGCAACACTGATGACAACAGGCTGGATGCCAGCTTCGAGGCACGCAAAGCATCTTGACGCTGCAAGCTTGCCCGTTCCCAATACCAACGCAACTTTGCCTGCAGGAGGCCGATGCGAGAGCAAGAGGCTGGCGGTCGGGTTGGGTTCCGGGAAGTGCATGGTAGCGGGAAGCGCCTCAAGGCGTTGGCTCGACAATCGAGTCGTGGCTTCTTGGAGATCGCTACTCAGTGAGCGAGCGTTGTGCTTGACCAAACGGATGAAAGGATGGTGGTTGACTAGACGGAAAGCGCAGTTCGCTGAACTTTGGATCCTCAGAGCCAAAGTCGTGAGTGTGACACGGAACAAGATGCAATCACGAATCTGTGAATCCCCAATCGTGAATCGTGAATCGTGAATAGTTAGTTAATCACGAATCTCAAATTCAACTGATCACAATCGTGAATGGCTGATGGCTTCTTGAGTTTTTTGGGTGGGAAAGCTGATAAGATAGTCAGCCACAAACTCGCGTCGGACCTGGCAAAATTCATGGATTGATAATCGTGAATCCAATTACGAATCGGATTCACGATGAGCTACAAGACGTGAGACTACTTGTGCCACGCTCGTAGGACCAATGAATGCATATACTTTTCAACCACGCTGACCTGACACCCTTCACACGTTCGCTGTCAACGCTCAAACTTTGACCACTCTGCAGCGCCCAGATTCGATCGTAACGCTGTAGCCACGAGCGCTCTAGAGATCGGGAAATCGAGAGATCGGGCAAGGTGACGAAATAGACAGAGATTAGTTACTGGATGCTGGGTCGATACAAGAGTGGTGTGGGGTATTAATGATACAATGCAGTACAAAGCCTAAGTTCCGGAAGCGCTCTGCCGCTGTGGCGTGTGGCGAGAGCCTGTGCATGCAATCCAAACAGGGTGTGCATGATGGTGGTGAGGTAGAAAACCCAAGGTAGCGGTGATTGTCGTCGCAATCGCACTGATGACGAAACGGTGTAAGAAGGTTCAGATCTTGTATCCAAGCGACGCCATGCATTCGCGGTGCTTTTTGACGAGCTCTTCACACTTTCTAGCCGATTCGCCATGCTCCTCCACGCTATGACCAAACTTGAAGAAGCATTCGTCTCGTGCCGCCTTGGTCTCTGGGCAGGCGCAACATCTGTCGAATGCGGAAAGATCAGAGTGGTAGTAAGAAAGGGAAAAGAATTAGAAGCTTGTCAGCATGTACACCAACAAGTGTTCAAGTGGAAGAGTTCTGCACTTCGCCATCGAGACTTACGGCTTGATACCTTTGGGATTGAGCTCAGTGACAAACTTGTTGTTTGTCTGAGGCGCCGCTTCTGACATGGCTGTTTCGCTGTGAATGGCCGGATGCAGCCAGACGGATGATAGGAACAAGTACGGAGATGATGGTCGTCACAGTATTGGAATCCAACCAGTCACGACTCCGAGGGAACAGGGTGCTGCTTGCTCGGAACGGAAATTGCAATCGTCACACTCACAATCACGAATCACAGGAATCACGTCGTTGCTCGGCTTGTGGCGAAATCTGGGAAACTTTACGAAACTTGGTTTCTTCTAAAGCCGATATCCGACGCGGAAGCATAGGCGATGAATTCATCGGCAGATTCCTCTTCAACTTGGCATAGATTTGCACCCGATCACCGTAAAGCTAAGCAGCAAGGGATAAGTTTGCAGATCTTTTGTGTCGTTGTGCCACTCACGACTCTCAAACACCGAAAGGGTCCTCCCACGTCCGATCAAGGCTCAGCTGCGTTCTGCGATGCTTTGCTCTTGACGCCATCATTTCTTGCTTGTTCAGTTTCTGGTGATTGAGCATCCTTAGACTGTTGTCAAGCACTTCAAGCACTTTGCCACAGCTTCGTTGATGCCTCTGACAAAGCTGTCTCTTTTCAAAGGCTTGTCAGCGCCTTCAGCTTCCAAGAATTTCCCCGCTGCCCTGCGACCGTATACGACTTGGCGACACCTGCCTCTTGCTCTCGGCTCAACTCAGTCCTCGCCTCGTCTCGGCTCCGTGTCGAAGCAGCCAAGCATTCACCTTCCGGTCAAAAGTCTCGTCTGCACGCTAGCTATTGGTGCTCTGGCTACATACCGATCCCGAACTCCCAATCTCCACCGCCCGTTCACATCTTCACCTCACACGACCGCTGCAATCATGCCCGCAGACGGCTCTTCTGCAGGTCTTACTGCCAACGGTATCCCTACCAGCCATGGCAACTTTGACCTCGTCACCCACCATGCTATCGATTATGCTCCTGGCATGTCAGTTGAAAAATGGAGATCGCGCAAGACTGGTCTCACCGTGCTCTGGGCCAACTTCGACTCGCCCCTTCTCAACTGCTACATGACACTAGCCTCGGAGATCTTCGAAGACTCGGGTGTACCGCATACGCTCGAGCATCTCATCTTTCTCGGCTCTGACCTGTACCCATTCAAGGGCGTTTTGGACACTTTGGCAAACAGAGCCTTTGCCAGCGGCACAAACGCATGGACCGCCAACGACCACACTGCTTACACGCTCACCACTGCCGGCTCAGACGGTTTCCTCAGAATGCTTCCTGTCTATCTCGACCATGTCTTCTTTCCCACCTTGACCAAGGAAGGCTTCGTCACCGAGGTCTACCACGTCAATGGTAAAGGTCAGGACGCAGGTGTCGTCTTTAGCGAGATGCAAGGTCGTGAAAACTCGCCCGCCGATCTCATGGAGCTCAAGTCGCAGCGTATGCTCTATCCAGCCTCGTCGGCTTATCGTTCCGAGACGGGTGGTCTTATGTCGGCGCTACGCGTGCTCGACATTGACAAGATTCGCGACTACCATCAGCAGTACTATGCTCCTCATAACGCAGCCCTTGTTGTCTGTGGACCATTGGCTCGCGTCGACCTGCTCAACTCGCTGGCACCTGTAGAGGAGCGGCTTGTCACCAAGCGCAATGCCCAACCTGAAGGCCCCAGAGGATGGAAGCGTCCCTTTGTCGAGACCGAATCTGCCGTACCACCCGTTATCGATGGATCCAGCATCGATCAACCAGGCCTCGATCCAGCTGATCCGCCAGCCGAGGGCTCGCAACCCGACTCGAAGCGTCGACGCGCCTTCATCGATTTCCCTGAGAAGGACGAGAGTGTTGGCGAAATTCAAATCTCCTGGGTCGGTCCCAAGTTCCAGGATTGGTTGACTTGCGAGGCCATCAGCATTCTCAGCACTTACCTCACCGACTCGCCTGTCTCTGCTGTCCAAAAGGCTTTTGTCGAGCGTGACGATCCACTCTGTACTGATGCCTACATCGATGCATCCGACAAGGCGGGCGCTAGCTTGCTTTCTGCTTACTTTTCATCGGTTCCCTCTGACCAACTTGACCGTCTCGACCAGCAGTTTGTCGATCTGCTGTCCAGCATCGTTCAGGAAGGAATCGACATGGAAAGGATGCACATGGTCATCAAGCGAGACAAACTCAAGGTCCTCTCGCAACTCGAGACCAAGCCTGCCGACTCATTTGCCGATCTTCTGATCACCGATTTCCTTTACGGTAACCGCTCAGGTGACGACCTTCACACGGCGCTTCAAGACATGAAGCGCTACGATGAGCTGCTTCTGTGGAAGAGTGAACAGTGGACCGAACTGCTGCAGAAGTTCTTTGTCGACAACCCCAGACTCGTGGTTGTCGGGCGTCCCTCTTCGGCACTGTCGGACAAGTTGAAGGCAGATACCAAGGCGCTCGAAGAGGAAAGAAGACAAAAGCTGGGCGAAAGCGGGTTGAAGAAACTCGAGGAGCAACTCGAGGAAGCCAAGAAGCAAAACGACCGGCCTATCCCAGATGAGATGCTGAAACAGTTCAAGATTCCCGACACCGAGAGCATCAAGTGGATCCCTGTCGGCACAGCTCAAGTTCTACCCACGTCTACGCCACAGTCGGCAAAGGGCGAGACTAGCGCGTACGGCATGCAAGTGCACAATACTGTCGACGATCTTGACCGTAAGATTCAAGCACACGTCGATGCGGATCCTGCGAGGCTGCCTTACTTTGTGCAGTTTGATCATGTTAGCTCTGCCTTTGTCTCGATCTCGCTCGTGTTTTCGACCACGGACCTGCCCAAGGAGCTGCGTGCCCAGATGCAACTTTATCTGTCTGTTCTGTTCTCGCTTCCTATCGTCAAACAGGACGGCTCGTCCACGGCACTAACCTACGAACAAGTGGTCAAAGGTTTGGACGAAGACACGCTCGAGTACGGCGTTTCGCTGGGCAGTGGTGGATTCGGCGAACTGGTCTGTGTCGAACTTAAGCTCGAGCGTGCAAACTACGAAAAGGGCATCGCCTGGCTGCGCGACCTGTTGCTGGGAAGCCAATTTGCCATCGACCGACTCAAAGTATCGATCAGCAAGATCATCCAGAGTCTTCCGGAACAAAAGCGAAACGGACATACGATCGCTTCTGCTCTGAGCCGATCCCTGACGCACGACGCGGAGAAATCGACCAACTTGGCCAATAGCATTTTGAAGCTGGTCAAGACCATGCCCGAGTTGCAAGAGAGGCTCAACACGGAGGCTTGCAAAGTGGTGCAAGACTTTGAGCGGATCCGGTCGACGCTGGTGCGTGCAGAAAACCTGCGTGTTTCTGTTGCGGGCGATATCCTGGCGCTGGACAGACCGAAGAGTGCATGGTCGGAGCATTTCACCAGGGTGGAGTGGATGCAGGGTTCGCCCAAGGAGACGCTCCCTGTACCGTGGAGCAAAGATATGCTTACCGAGCTCGGTCGAGCGCCGTCGAGAAAGGGGCTGATCACGGCGCTGCCTACGGTGGAGAGTTCGTACTCTTACTTTACCACCAAAGGTATCGCGTCGTACACGCACGTGGATGCACCGGCGCTCGTGACGACGATTACGATTCTCAACGCCATGGAGTCGTATCTGTGGCGATACATCCGCGGTGCCGGTCTAGCGTACGGTGCCAGTATCGTCTCGAATCCGGAAAGCGAGTTGATTCACTTTAGCCTGTACCGCTCGCCCGATTCGGCGAAAGCGTTCCTCGAGGCAAAGAAGGTGATTCAAGCTCTGTGCGCTGAGCGCTCGGACGGCTGCAAGGCGGACCAAAATGAATTGGTGCTGGAGATCGACTCGACCACACTCGAATCGGCCAAGTCTTCTTTGCACTTCAACATGGCCGAAGCAGAAGGTACGCTTTCAGGCGCTGCACAGGAAAGCTTCTTGGATCAAGTGCTCAAACAATCGCCCAAGCACCGTGGCAAACTGCTGCTCTCGGCGGTTCAAACCGTTTCCCTGGCCGACGTCAAGGCGTGTCTCAACAAGTACATTTTGCCGCTGTTTGATGCGCAAACGAGCACAGCTGCTGTCGTTGCACCCGTCGGCAAGGCGGATGAGATCCAAACCCAACTGCAGCACGCCGGGTACAGTATGGAGAGGGTCGAGATCGATCTAGGTAAAGACGAGCATAGTAGTGAGGATGAGCACAGTGCGAGCGACGACGACAGTGGATCCGAGACTGACGAGAGCGAGCGTTAGAGTGTCACTTTATATGATCTCGTGCTTGACTCATACACCTTTTCACACCATGCGTCCAAAGCTAGCTATCCATCATACACGATAGATTACCAATCAAGTTGCTGTTTCTCTCGAATGGATCTTGCGAGCCGAGTGCGATTTGTGCAGACTCGATATGGGCGTGGTGGGTGCACACAGTGAGAAGAAACGCTCAGCGTTGACGCTGTGCGATGTTAGCATGCGATGAGCAGTCGCACGTCGTAGCAACGTGGATGTTGATGCACAAGTTGTGCGCATCAGGGGAACATGCAAGAGCGGTCTCGGATGGAGACACGCAAGTTGTGAACGCGCATGGTGAGAAGCAAGGGTCAAGATTGCATTGAGACGAAGGAGGGATAGGGCGCGAAAGTATTAAGTTAAATGAGGAGCAGGCCGATGGTGCTGAGTGCGGTAGCGCCGAGGACGACGTAAGCGGTCGAGTAGACGCCCTTGATGGTCAAAGCGAAGCCCCAGTCCCAGGCCAGGTGACGAAGACCGTTGAGCGAGTGGAAGCTGAATGCGAGAGCGAGCGGCGCTTTGACGGCGGTCTTGAACCATGCGGGTAGCGTAGCGACAAAGTCGGTGAGCGATGCAGAGGAAAGCGCTTCAGCCGAGCCGAACAGCGGATAGCCTGCGTACGCTGCAAAATACGCGTACAGCACTGCACAAGCATAGCAAACCAAACATCGGTGTAAAGCTGGTCAGTCTTGAGCCGTACAGACATTGTCGATCATAACGCAAATCAATCCACGCTTGCTGAAAATCGAGCCTTGTCGCCTCTGCGTATTCCTTTCGTCGTCGATTCAAGTACTTACAAACGCTCAAACCGGTACCAGTGATACGGTTGATGATGGACAGCAACCAAGTGATCTGCGGCTGGTAGATGGTGAAATGAGGGCTCGACGGACGCTGAGCACGCTGTTGGTTGAGAAGGTCCAAGTTCTGCTGTTGCGTCAACTTTGTCGTCTGGGCAGCTGCGTTGGATTTCGAGCTTGTCGAGACCATTCGGGGCGACGTGGTCAAGGCAGATCGAAGCGCCATCGTGGGCATGGCGGGTGCGGAGCGCAGACCCACACGACCCACGGAGCGGGTCGATGCCAGGGTGAGCGAGAGCATAGATCGGGTGGCCAACATCGTGTGTGAGTGAAGGATGGTGGTAAACAGTGTCGATTCCAACACACACAACAGCACCTCCTCCAGTCGTCCGTCTGAGTGTCACCGACAGCGCGGGGTCAAACCCAGCGCGGAAAAGATCGGCTCTTACCGCGCCATCATTATTACTTGCCGCAAATTCCTCCCTCCCCCAGCACAGTCACCAGTGCGCGCTTGTCCCGAAGCCTCCGATTTGTCATCCACTCTCGCCTGCTACGCATCTCACGCTCTGCATCTCTGAATAATTCTTCCGCGTGAGCTTTTCTCGCACGAGAACACCCGTGCTTCGTTGCTTTACTCAAGACTCTCTACCAGCTGCTCTGTTAGGCCGTTCTCATCTGCATCTTTTGTTCAGCAGCAGCAACGAACCCTAAGTCACGAGTCAAGTCGTGAGTGAGACGAGACATCTCTATCACGCTATTCACGATTCACAACTCAAGAGGTTGGCTTTCTGACGCTACCCATGTTCCCACTGAGCTGACAGACTGACACATCATGAGAAAACGGATCCACATTGAATTTCCAAAAGACAGTAGCAGTTGATCGGAATCCAAGCATCAAGGCTAGCTAAAACCACCATCGATACGAATTGCGTGGAAATGACATAAACATGACCGTGACGGCAGCATCGCACCCAAGCCTCGGGTATCTTGATTAAGGGAAGGAGGTTGGTTGCTGCGGACCGTCGTAGTTGCAAGGAAAATCAAGCCGGTCCCTGGAGAAGAGACAATGTCGAAGAGAAACGGCTCGGTAGGGAGACGCTCAAAGGGCAGCACCCACGACTCAACGACGAGCGCTGTGAAGCTCAGCAGCCTGGCGTGACCTAGCCTGGTCATTGACCGTCTTCTGGTTTCGCAGCTCGTCAATGTGCTTCTTGGAGGTCTCGTATCCCTCGCGAGTGCTCTCGGTATGTCTCTTCTTGATCTCGAGGTCTTCGACCGCCTTGGCGAGGTCGGCAGCGTACTTCTCGTACTCGGCCTTGACCTTGCTGAGCGCCTTGGCAGCCTTGTGCTCCTTGGTCTGCGCCTTCTGGTGACGCTTGAGCGCCTGCGTCTCGGCATCGCGCGATTTGCGGAAGAGCTTTTCAGAAGCAGCGGCGTCCTTGATGGCGCGCTTGAGCGACTTGTGTTCATTCTTGGCCTCCTTCTTCATGAGCTTGTCCATCTTCTTGGCCTCTTTGGGGCTGAGCGCTGACTTGGGAGCCTCGGTGGCGGCCAGCGTGGTGGGAGGCGGGTGAGCCACAATGGGCGCAACAGTGGCAGCCCCAGCTCCAGCTCCAGCTCCAGCTCCAGCCCCAGCTCCAGCTCCGGTGACCGAAGAGGGGACGATGGTGCCAGGAGGGAAGCTGGGAGCTCCAGCAGCAGTTGGGGACGAAGCGACAGCGTTGAGCTGCTGAGGCTGCTGGGCGCTGATGGCACTTCCTGGAGCGGTGCTTGGCGCGACGGCGCTGACAGCCGAGGTGGGCTCGACGGCCGAGCCAGGAGCAGCAGTGGCGGCAGCAGCACCAACACCAGCAGCAGGTACAGCGGTGTTGATGTGCGAGACCTCTCGAGCATGATCATTGGGCTGGACGGGCTGAATGGCGGTGGTTTGTGGCTGGACCAGGCCAGGGGCAGCTGCATCGGTTGCAGTAGGAGCAGGAGACTGAGCTACGGGATCAGCAATGCCACTAGCGACCGAGGTATCAGCCTGGTGGGGAACAGCAACGGCACCAGCACCGATACTCAGGTCAGTGGCTTGATGGGCGTGTCCATTTCCGAGATGCGGTTGGGTCGCAGGGTCCGTGATCGACGACTCGATAGGAGCAGCCGCTCCAGCGCCTGCAGTAGCGGGCAAGGTAGGAGCATCCTTGGACAGGATGGCCGAACCATTAGCATCGCCGTTGGCGTGAGGGACAGCACCATTGGTGGCATCCGAGCCATTGGCAGGATGAATGGCCTTGATTTCGGCAACAAGGATCGAGCCGTTACGAGCGAGATCGGTCATGGTGATTGAAGCGAGGTATCACAGAGGATCGGGTATGTGTGAGGGTGTGAGGTATGAGTTGACAGGGGTATCTAGTCTGGTAGCCTGATGATTGTAGGGAGCTGGATGCTTGCAGAAGGGAAACGAATTCCAGAGAGCTTGGATAGATGGAGGGAGGAAGGGAAGCAAGAAATGCGGTGACAAGGGTGCGGGTTAGCTTATGAGCGGATTGGACTGCGGTGACGTGTGCCGCTCTTGGCCCAGCAAGGGGAAACAGAGAATTGGCGCACTGTACAGTACGGTGCGGTACGGTTTACGGCGGAATGCGAATGGAAGCAGGCAGAAGGCAGAAGGCGGCGGCTGCGAATCGTAAATCGTGAATGGCATTTGGAGAACGTCAGACGGCCAAGGCGTGTGCAAGCTGGTCGAATGGGTTCATCTGGTATAGGCAGCTGAGCAGCGGTGGCAAGTGGCAGGGCTGTGACTGAATCAAGCCAACGCTGGACTCGTGCGGCGAATCAGTTTAGAAGGCGTCAAGGTTTGTTCCGAACGCACGAGACTCACACTCGTGACTTGTCTTTGGGGTCGGCATCAACGTCAGCAACAAAACCGCAGACGGCAATGCGTGAATTGCATCGCTACTAAAGCCTAGATGCTGCACAGCTACAGTCAAAAGGCAGTCTAGAAAGCGCTAAGCTGCCACTCGGAGGGACAACCGAAAAGAGAAAAAGTGACAACCATGAATCGTGAATCGTGAATCGTGAATCGTGAATCGTGAATGAAAATGGGCGGCTCGCTTGTTGTCAGTCAAGAGTCGGAGTTGTGCTATTGAGCGGAGTTGCTCAGCCAAGCGAGGTGCGAGACAAGCTGGCCATCCACGATCACGAATCAGTTGCATTACGTGTTAGCCTATGAGTCGACAGTACAGTGCATAATTAGTGATTTGTGCTGAAAGCAGAAATGCTGCTCGTTTCCATTTTTAATCATTTCGCCGCGCTTAGAGACAATCATATTAATATTAATAAATGCAGGCTGACGTAGAAAGATCTTCCAACTGCAGCTTTCTTTTATTAAAACTCGAATTTCAATTTCCCTTGTTGAAACTTCGACCTGACACTTGGCAAGACCGCCCACCACAGCATTCATATTCACGATTCACGATTCGTGAATTCGTGATTCGTGATTCACGATTGTCCATTTCACGATTCGATCCATCCATACATGAACTGTGGACCGGTGGATCGAAAGCATTCACAATTCGTAGATACACGATTCGAGATTCGTGATTGTGATTGTGATTGTGATTGTGGCCCACGACTCTGTAATCACTCGTGACTGCGGACATGCAAACCAAGCAGCTGCAAGCATCTTTCAAACTTCTTTGGCTCTCGTCGTGCTCTCGACCCAGAACTATCGACAGGAGATCGCTGGCCAACAACGACTGAGCCAGGAGAAGGCCGATGTCATCTGTCGTCACAAAGCGCTCCTCAGAGAAAGACGTGAGACACAGCGTTCTTGTGCAGCTTCGACAGCGTCGCCAAGCTCTCACGTCAAGCTGAACATCGCCAGTGGCTTGGTCACATTCACGATTGGTTATAGTCATAATTTCGCGACTCACTGTTTTGCAATCCACAGCATAGATAGACTCACGACTCCTGCTTGAGATGGAGACCAAACTACAACCATGTCAGTAATCGTGTGCCTTCAGCCACTCTAATCATGTTCTCTGGCTTGGCCCACCCACATACGTTCTCTTGGATCAGGACTCCTTGCAATGCCACGTGTGTTATGAGAAGATCTGTACCAATACATGTTGTCAACAAGGTTGCACTTCCTACACGCTACTATCAGAGTCATCTTTCTTGTTCGTCTCGGCGCTTCTCCACGCCTCCATCGCCGCAGCATATTTCCTGGCGAGATGAACTCTCTTTTTGGCCCTTCTCGCTCTGTTTGCCATCACGAGCGTCTTTGTGTCGAACTTCATCAACGACCTGGCATGATCGCGCTCAAACGCGTCTTGAATGCGCCTCTGTTCATCTCGCAACAGCTCTTCAAACGCCATTTCGGCATGACTGGCTTTCAGAGCGCCTCGCTGGCCGTTGAGTAACTGTACGACGACATTGCTCTCCATGCGTTGAGCAGCTAGCAACTCGTTGACCTCCATCTGTCGTTCCGATCTCCGTAGGCGCGCTACCCGTCGACGATAGATCATCATACTGATCGACGTAGGCTGCACGGGCTTGTATCGCGGTAGAGGCCGATTGTAGATAGTAGGTGGCAACAGTGCGCCAGAGTGATGCGCGATCCGTTTAGGATATCTTTGCTCGTGCACCTTGCGTGCCCAGAACTCGTTCCACGACCGTCGATGGTTTCGGTCCGCTAAGGCTGTCTCTCGAGTATCAAGCGCAGATTTAGCGGCGTCATCCCTGTCGTTGGCAAGCTGAAACATTCGCAAGAGAGCATGCGCTTCTTGAATGAGCGTAGCCACCTTGGTCTCAGAGGTCAGGGCTTTCATCTTTCGCACGATACGTTGGATCTCAAGCTTGAGCTCGGGGCATGAGGCGGGACATTGTCGCAGGAGCGGTCGATACAGCTGCCAGAGTATCAGCCGTCGATGCGTTGCTTGGCGAAAGAATGGCGTCTCTCTCCTCGGTGGACGTCGAGGAATGAAGGCTGCAAAGAAGAGCGCCTCGGCGTTCGCTTGGCGCAAGTTCTCAGCGACTTGCTTCGTCCCATCCCGAGTCTGTGTCGAAACAGCAGCACGGGTGCAAAAGCCAGCTTTCCTCGGCACCGCATGAGTCGACACTGGGTTAGCGGGCTTTCTAGCAATCGACCGTGCCCCACTTCTTGAGCTCGTGCTGGAAACTTGATCAACAGCAGAATGACGTTGCCGTCCTGGCTTCGTCGCTTCAGCCTCCTCGACGCACGTCTGAATCCATGCATCCTCGTCAAACGTGCTCGACTGCGGAGCAGCGCTCCTTGATCCGGTGGAGGCAAAGGCAAATCCTTGACCAGCTTCTCCCGCGGCGACAGTCCGCGGTCGTGGTCTTCGAACAGGCTTCTGCGGAGCATTAGGGTCTCGCTCGGCCATCTTTGAGCGTGCTTCCAACGCCCGGATTTCGGCCAGTTCTTTCGACGCCTGTGCTTGCAAGAAGTACAGGCCACGCTCGCCGAGAGATCTATGTACCTGCGTGGACGGAACATATGGGGGGAAAGCGCCGCCATCGTGCCTTTCACTGGCTAGCGTTGCGTTGTCCTGCGAGTTTGCTGAGCCATCTTTGGAGAGCACACCTTTAGTCTGTTGGAGGATTTGCTCAATGTCCAGCGCTACACCGACCGGGATCGCTTCGGGGTGGGATGGCGTAACACACGGATCATCAGCTTCTTTGCGCAACACCTTGTCGATGTCGACCTGTGCAAAGAAAGCACATCCGAGCGGCAGATCATCCATCTGAAGTTTGAAAGCAAACATGGCACGTGTCCAAATATTGGCGATCTGCAGAGCCAACGCGGCTCGGTACGTGTCTTGGTCTTTGACCAGGTATCGCACCTCGTCGTGAACCGAGAGCATGAATCTGGCATCAATGCTGTATCGCTTCGAGAGCCACTCCATCGCAGTGATCAGCAGATGCAGGTAGTCAACACCACTGCTCTGTACGACCCAGTTGATTCGACTTGGCATGTATTCTTCCGACAAACGGCCGTTGCCAAAATCGACCTTGCCCAGAAATTTTTTGGTCAACGCGTTGGTTACGCCACAGTCGAGCGCTGGTGTCTTGGGATTGTCAGAGAGCGCAATGCTCTCAAGCTTGTTGAAGACGTAGCTTTCCGTGCCACCGAACCAGAATTTGGCCCCAAAGAATTCGTCCGTATGCGTATTCTGACCCTTGGTGGCCATGTAGAGTTCTTTGGCTTTTTGCGTCGCCTCTTCATTGCTGACGCTCGGGTTTGCTTTGAGCAACAGGTGGGTGGCATGTTTGATACCTGCGCCGTATATGCGTGAGTAGTTGAACACTTTGGCTTGATTACGACTTGTGCCAAGGATCGATGCTGTCTTGGAGTGTAGGTCAGTGCCGAGTGCCTTTGTTCCTTCGAGTGTCATCCAGCCGACAGCTGTAGCGCCATGGATGCCGAACTGTGCATCTCCCATGACACTGCAGATCCAGAGTTCCTCAGAGTCGACATCCGCTCCGACAAGGCTGTAGCCCGGAGGCGCTTTGACCATGGCTTTGAGTTCCGAGCCGACGCGGTTCTTCTTGGCATTGCTGGCGGTGAGCCAGGTGTTTTCGATGGCACGGCGAGTCACTGTGCCCATGCTGACGACCTGCGGAAGGATGAGCCCTTTCTTGCGATCTGCTTCGCCTTGCTTGTCCTGACGTGCTCCTGACGCTCCGCTTGGATAGCGCATGGTAGTGTCAGCCTGGCCATCCCAAACCACCATCTGCTTATGGACGCGGTCGCGAACTGCGATCCAGTAGCTACACTGTGCGTTGAGCTCCAAGGCTGTCCTTGCTGCGGTGCGGCCAACTTCGTCCGGGTGGCGGCTCTCGAGCGTACCGTCCTCAAAGTAGGCAATGAATGACTTGGCAAACGGACTTCCCACATTGGCACTTTCTCCTTCGCTGTGAGGCACCTTGTAAAAGATGGACGTTCCATAGGCCTTGACCACGAGAGCAGCAGCGTCTTTGTCCGCCTTTGAAGAGCCCTTCGCTTTTGCTATTCGCGTTTTCGACTTGGCCGCTCTCACCTCCACAGGCGCCGCCAGGTGTTGGAGCAAGCCATCGGCAGTCGTTCCAAATGCGAGCGGGGTCTGTCGGGTCACGAGCTTGTGACGATCAGAAGGATCGTGGCGGAAGACCCAGCCGTGTTCTCGACTGCGATAGAGCGGACATCCTCTCCACGAGATCTTGAGCAAGATGGGCGCAATGGCGGAGCGAATCGTGACCTGCAGCTCTCCAGTCGCACTTTTATACAGGTCCCAGTACCATTTGGGCCACCAGGCTGGTTCGGCCATCGCTTTCGCACCGACAGGCTCAGTGCCAGTCGTTTTAGCCGCCGACTCGTCGCTGACACCATGAAGGGCGTTGAGCTCGTCAAGCCTGATGTCTTTGGACGACCAGTCGAGCTGCGCAAGCTGTGCGTTGGCTTGTACCTCTTCGTCACACATTTGCTTGACAGAGTCAGCGAGTTCGCGCAGCTGGCTGTTGAGATGGGCGGACGCGGCAGACTCGCCACTGATGATGGCGGACAGAATTGCCGAGCCGGTGGGGCCTGCATTGCTCGACATCCTGTTGCCGTACTTTTTGAGAGCTGTTGCCGCAAACAGATTGGTTCCGACCAACGGTGTACCATCCTCTAGTCTCCAGGTGCGCCCATCACTTCGCAGGACCGCTTTTCCATCGATCGTTAGACGCAACAGCTGCTGTGCAATGACGCTTTTGGGAGAAAAGCCGTCTTTGGTCTTGTTTCGAATGACGCCGTCACGATACCATGCAGGTACCGAGAAATCGGACCGAGAGCTAGTGTTACCGTCTGCATCTACCACCTTGGGCTTCTTGGGCTTCTTGGGTGTCCAATCCAGCTGTGAGTACCACGGATCGTCCTCCCACCAAGCTCGTGCGCGAGCTGGATCGGAAAAGACAGGCTCGTGCTGCTCCGGATCCGTGAGCAGCCGCCGTTGTTCGGCAATCTTGGCCGCCAAACTCCACGGTATGTCCTTGGTGCCGTCGTCTCGAAGCTTTTCTGCAAGATCTACGAGACACTTTTGCACTTGGTTGTTGATACAATTGAACTGCTCGTCGCAGCGTCTCTGATAGTCGATCCATTCGTCGTCGACAGGAAGAAAGGTGGATCCGAGACCAAAGACACCGGCCATTGTGGCAGGATGCGGGCAACGCGCCGCAAAATCGGGCCAAGTGCGTCGGAAGATCTCGTGGGTGACAACAACGTCGGAGGCACAGTAGCTTAGAAGATGTTGTACATCTTGCAAGACCTCTTCTCGGGACGCACCGTCGACAAAGACATCTCGCGCGGCTTTAGAAACCTTGATTGGGATGCGATGCAGGCGAGCCACATCGGCGAGTGAGTTCTTCGACGTCTCTTCCAACCATTGCGATTCAGATGAGCTAGATGGCGCGACATGAGACGCGAGTCCTCCACTTTCATCGTCGCTGAATGGCATATCGAGCGTTGAAGGCGATTGTGCTGCGTCAGTGTTGCCCGCTACGTCGTTGTCGTTGGATTTGGAATTGGATGTAAGCTGACCGGAGTCGACGGCCAGACCTTCAAGTTTAAGGCCTTCGAGCTGATCCGAATCGTACTCGAGACCCGAAAGCGCGTTCTCGATGGCTCTGCGTGTCTCTTCTTTCAATGCTGCCTGCTCGAGCAGCTTTTTGGCACGCTTCTCTGCTTTAGCCTTGTTGTGCTTGATCCATGCTGGACGCTGCGGCGACGAGATGCCGCGGGTTGCGACGTGCAGAGACATGGTATCGAGCCATCTAGTGGAACCGAGGTCGAGCGTATATTCTTCCAGCGTCCTGGCCCGGTCGTAGGAGACATTGTGACCTACGACGAGACGTGCTGGGTCGTGGAGGCCACTGGGACCGAGTGGGATGAGATGGTCTTTGCGCTCATGATTCTGGCCACGTTGAAGAAGCCAAGGAGAGAGCCAGCTATACCATGCGTTGGGACTGGCAGCGGTCGCCATGACCGGAAATGGGCCTTCTTGCACCATGGTCTCGACATCAAAAACAAGCATATCATCTTGCTTGTCTGGATACGGTACGCTTACACCGGGGCCAAGTGCTTGAGCCAAGCCGTCTTCTGATCGAAGAATTGGATACTTGGTCCAACCTGGCTCTATTGACCACGATACTGGTTTGAGATGGCCGGGCGTGCGGAGAGCTGGATCGAGCTGAAGCCATTCACTGGCTTCGAAACGAAAGTCGTCGCCAGTCACTCTGGCTGAGCTGACATCTTCGAGCTCCTCTGGTGGGTCGGTAGATCTGGTATCTGCGAGTCGAAAAGCCATACCAAGCCATGGTTGAGCGACGTCTCTACCGATGTTCCAGAAATGCTCTGCGAGGTCGTTGCCTTGCAATGGTGGCAGATCGAACGAGGTCTGTGGTAATGTAGAAGCATCTGTCGCTTTGAGGCCATGCTGACTGAGGTGATCACGACAGATACTAAGTGCTTTGGGCTCTATCGGGGGCACGGACGGCATGGTTGGTGGGAACAATTGCTCGTGAAGTTTGCGAGGTAATAGCTGGACGCCGACCTCATTACGAGGAATCTCGGAATATTTGGAAGAGGAGCGTGCTGGGATAGTTTTGCTTGGTTTAGGCAGAGTTGCAGCCTGTGATGATGATGAATGATGTGGAGGATCTGAGTGTGAGAGGGAGGGCGAGATGGGATCATAGACTGGTGTTGCAGCATGCCATCGCTTTTGCTGAGGTTGGCATGGCCGACTTTTTGGTGTTCGAGATTGGAATGCAGCTGAGAAAATAGCTGACCGCCTCAGAGCCGCGACGCTTGCTGGTGCTACGCTGCTTGGGCACAGCACATGGAGCCGACCGGCTTTGTATAGCATGACGGTGATGCTTTTGCGCTGCTTGGCTTGAAGTGAATCACTGCATGGATGGTGGTGAACTTGTTCTGGGTCGATTCCGAGGCCAAGCAGGTCGTAAGCGCAGCATGGCGTGGCTCAAGAAATTCGAGTCGTGTTCAATTCGAGCCGTCTTCAGACCAGAAGGTGTTATATGTCCTGCTCGAGTGCGAAAGACGAGGCAGGATGATGCGAGATGAAGGACTGTGTGGATGAATTCTGACAACGTCGAACAAGACTTACGCCCGTGACCATCTTTCCTGCTGTCAGCCGCAACGTCCGACTTGTCCAAAAGTGAAAGTCGTGAGTGAACTGAGCGCAATTCATCGAAAACAAAAAACAAAACAAAAAACAAAAAACAAAAATCGCCGGTTCGTGACGGCTCACTAACTTCAACGTTATTCTTGATTCGTCATTCACTCACGACTACAGAAATTGGCGATTGGCGATCAGTCGTGAGTGTCCAGCGAGGCTCTAATCTAGTCGAGCCTAGAAGGGATCTTCACGCTTGTTACACATCAAGACAACAAGCGTCAGGTAGCTTTGAATCGAGTAGCTTTCAGGCTGGCGACTCTCTGCCATCGCAATCGTGACTGGTGCAGGTGACATACAAGTGCGATGGATCGCTCACGATAGTTGCCGACCACCATGCAGGCCACCGAGTCCGACTATCCAACCCCGCCTGAACTCCACGTCGCTGCGTGGAATGCGCTCAGCCAGGAAGCGACAGACATCACACCGCGTCTCATTGTGCATATCGATCGTGCATCGCAGCAGACGCAGTCGTTACCGAAGCGGGCAGTAGGACAGCGCAACGACTTCTATCGCAGAGCTTGCTGGGCTCCTGATGGTTCGGCACTCTTGGCGGTAACAGAATCACAGCAGACGCACACATATCGCTGTCAGCGTTCTTGCGCTTCAGATGCAAGCGTCCATGGTGACCTTCTCGAGCTGCAAATGAAGCGTAAGGGCCCTTCGCCGCTGCTCGATGCCATCTGGTATCCCGTACCTGCTGTACAACATCTGACAGACAATGATCAAATCCATGTGCCAACTTTGACGTCGGAGCCGATATGGTGCTTCGCCGAGTCGCATCGAGACCTTCCCATCAGGCTCACTGCAAGCCATGACGGTCGCTGTCGCGCGAGCTACTCGATCATGAATCACGTCGAGAAGTTCGTCGGTCCTCACTCGCTCGTCTTCAGCCCCGATCTCTCGCGTATCTATTGTGGACTTGATTCGGCCCTTGCCGTGTTTCCTCTTTCACTGCCTGGTCTCAATACACATGCTTTTATTCCGCTCATCCAGGCTAAACGTTCTGCAGGAGGACAAAGGGGCATTGTCTCGGCGCTAGCAGCTGCTGCTGATCCGAGTCAACCAACACAAGAGCTCGTCGCTGTCGGCACCTTCAGTGGAACGGTCGCCATTTACAGCTTCAATCCAGCAGAGTTTCCCGAGCCGGTGGAACACAATGCGGTACATGTGTCAACCAGTGATGGCCAGCAGTGCCTTGCTCAGAGGTCGTGCCTAGCAGGATGGCGAGAGATCGAAGGCGAGGGCCTTACGCAGCTCAGGTTCCATCCGCTGACGCCATACGTGCTCTTTGTTGCCTCGCGGCGTTCAGACTACATCTACGTCTATGACATTCGCTACTTGATGGGAGACACGTTGAGATGGAATTTTCGACCACTGGCGCAAGCATCCGGTGGCGTGCGGACGGGTCCACTGCTGGCCAAGTTGCGGCGACCAGGCGCTGCAAGTCATCAACGCCTCCACTTTGATGTTGATTGGGCCGGACGGTGGCTCGTCACGGGTGATGAGATGGGCATGATTCATCTGTGGCGCATCGATGTCGGTCGCTTTGTGGATCAAGCTGACGTTGACAAGATGGACAATAGTCAAGGTATTGAGCTGATGCCGGATCTCAGCTGGAAGGCGCATCAAGATTCGGTCGGGTCCGTCGCATTGCATCCACACGAGCCATGGCTTGCATCTGTCTCTGGGTCGCGGCACTGGCCTGATGCGGATAGTGCGCATAGCAGTGAATCAGGATCGGAAAGCGACAAAAGCTCGGATCGCGGAGGGGCTGGCAGCTCACGGCGAGCTTGGACGACCAAGGAGGACTCGCTGAAAGTGTGGGACTTTTCCGAGCCTTGGAGACGTTGCGCAGGGTAATAGGGTGATGGATGTGGCTGCTGATCCATGTGTGTCGTAAAGTGGCAACTTGTACCTGCACTGGTGTAACAAACCCGACTCAACCCTTGAACTTGCGACCGCTCTTGACATCGGCGCGTTTGATCTTGGTGTGCTTCTTCCTGCGTGCGTCTGCTTGCTGCAATCGTCTGACGCGATCGCGCTGCTGCTGGCTCGTTTCTCCGACCAGGCCGTCTTGTGCGAGCTCTAGTAGGTGTGCATGCATCTTTTCGAGTGCATCCTGAACGTTGGCCTCCTGAGTTCGATGGCGCATGCTGGTGATCAACAAGGAGTGGTCGGAAGCAACATAGTAGGGTGACTGCTTAGCTATGCGGCTGACAAGGTCTCTGTTGAGCCACTTGCGAGGATGTGAAGCGTCAAGCGCATCTGGAGCGTGACTTGCGGCTTGGGAAAGATCGAGTCGAACGTTGGCTTTGGTGTTGAGCTTGTTGACGTTCTGACCACCAGGACCAGAGGAGCGCGAGAAGCTCACTTGAAAATCACTGCGTCGTAGGCTGAGTTCTTGGAAGTTAGACAGCCAGCGCCGCCGCTCTTGCATCTCTAGCTGAGCTGCATCGCGTTCTGCATCGTCCTTGGTGGCACTCAACGACGATGTGGTCGAGAGGCAGCGGGTCGCCAAAGTGGGCGATGAGGTTGCACCGCATCGTAGATAGGAGGCTGTCTTGCTCGACACCACCGTTGCACGGTACGTCGATTGCGCACATGGCTGCAACAGTCGTAGCGTCGAGCAAGCTATACCACCTCTTGTCCACATCTTGTACAGAAAAGTGCACGTGGTGGCTCTGGCATCCATGTCAGATCCGCTGGCTGAAGTGAAGGTGGGCAAACGAACGGGCCAAGACGGGAGCCACACTTCGTACCATCAACAGCAATCACGAATCGCGAACCAAAAAAATCCAAAAAAAAAAAAACAACAAAATCACTTCCAAAATTGTGGAGCGAAAAGAAGAAACCAAAAAACGCCGCGGAAAATGCCTTGAAAATACCCACGTGTGAAACGGATCGAGCGTACGCTTCCGCTACCGTCTCTTTGCTAGAACAAGCTACGGCCTCAGCGATCGTGTCGAGACCGAATACTCGTGACTATAGCTGACGAGAGAGAGGAAGCAAGTGGGCAGGAGAGCAACGGCTCAAAACAGGCGTTCAACTCGTTCGACTACTCTGAAGTGAAAAAGTGTTGAGATCCAGCCTTTGATCTTGGTCCGCGGATCTACTGACTAAAACGTACCCGATGCCACCAAAGAGCGCCGCGATCGATCTGTTCGGCGATAAGCTAAGCCTGTGACATTAGTCAGCGTGCTCGTGGCTTTTTGTGGTGGCCACGGCTGCTTCTAAACTGTCGATCAAGAGTGTCTAGCATGCTCGAGGAATGGCCCGCCTCAGATCCAGAGGAATTGCACCACAACGTCCGAGGTTTACGACGAACACCAACGAGACGGATGGCTTAGCATGGAAGCAGCTGGTTAGTGGTGACTCTGATAACTTACCAACGATTCGTGATTCATGATGATGCAGTAGTTTCCAGCAGGACCCTTTTTGCACGTTGACGGCTTTATTATTCACGATTGATGCACAAAAAAAATCAAATAAAAAAAAATCAGTGTGGAACATCGTGTACGTTCACTTACGACTCGTGACTGTTATTTGCCGTGACTGGAAGCTTGTCAGGTACAATAACAGTCTCGAGTACAGTACACAAAAATTAGTTTGCCGATGATTTTTTTCTTTCCGATTTCTAAAGGCAAAGGGAAAAAAAGAAAGAAGAAAAAGAAAAAAGTGAACCGAATTCAGTCACGAGTGTGTGAGTCTGGAATTTCTCACACGACGGTTGACTAGAATCCAACTTCCTCCGATTGCAGACCGCAATGAACCGCGTCGACTTACGACTTGTTCCGTTGCGCCATCCAAGCTCAAGCTCGTGTGATGTATTCACGATTGTTACTCTGATTATATCCCTGTACCGTGTACGGTAGAGTGATTCAACCTTGTACTCGCTACGCTTTCCATCCGAACTTACACCATCCCTTTGCTCCGACAATCCACCCCGTTCCAAAGGACGTCAACCAAGCAGTCCTCAACGAGTAACAGCACCACCACAATCGGAACCGTCTTTGTAGCTCCCCTCGTTGTCGCTATAGCGGGACCACACCACGTGCACCGGTGCGCAACTAGGAGCACTTTCTCGAACCGTGCTTCTTTGCTTACCGCTCTAGGTGCATCGTACTACTCTAAGCTCGTCAAGCTGGTCTGGTCAAGATGGGGCTACTCTCACTCGGTACGCCGATGGAGTGGAAGGATGCTCAGCCTCTGGCATCCCACGTTCGAAAGCACGGCATCCAGCAATTTCTGTCTTTGTGGAGCAAGATCAAGGACCGACGTGGTGACATCTTGCTATGGGGCGACGAGATCGAGTACATTGTCGTCTCATTCGACGAAGAGACGCAGAACGCCAAGCTCTCTCTGCGCCAGGAAGAGATCCTCAAGGTGCTCTCCGCAAGTGACCAGGAGACGCGCGAGTCGGCTCCCGCTCTTGCGGCTCAGATCCCCACCTTTCATCCCGAATTTGGTCGCTTCATGCTCGAGTCGACGCCTGGATCACCATATGGCGCCAGTCCGAAAGAGCTGAGAGGCGTCGAGCGAAACATGCGTCTGCGTAGACAGATTGCTCGCTCCCATCTCAAACCCAACGAGCTGCCCATCACGCTCACCTCGTATCCACGCCTCGGTGTTACGGATGCGCCTTTCACAGAGCCTCACTACCCTCCAAACGGTGATGCTTCGCGTTCCATGTTTCTTCCCGATGAGCTCATCAACCCACATGCTCGCTTCCCCACCTTGGCCGCCAACATTCGCAAGCGTAGAGGCTCCAAAGTCGCCATCAACATGCCCATCTTCAAGGACATCAACACACCTTCCCCCTTTATCGACCCAAGCATCCCGTGGGATCGTGACCTGTTCCCAGAAGATGCCGAAGCCAAGGCGGGCGCCGCCAAGCCAGATCATATTTACATGGACGCCATGGGTTTCGGCATGGGTTGCTGCTGTCTGCAGGTCACCTTCCAGGCATGCTCGGTGCAAGAAGCGCGGACCGTCTACGACCAGCTCATCCCTATCGGCCCTCTCCTGCTTGCGCTGACCGCCGCATCTCCAGCATACCGAGGCTACCTCTCAGACGTCGACTGTCGATGGAACGTCATTTCTGCCGCAGTCGACGACCGCACACCACAAGAGAGAGGCGAGCCTGCGCTTGCCTTACCCGGACATACACCGCGTGGAGGACTCGACCATGATGCCCAAAAAATTCCGAAATCCAGGTACGACTCGGTCGACTCGTACATTTCCCTGGATCCCCTCAATCGTCGCAGCTACAACGACAATCCACTGCCCATCAATGCCGACGTCAAGCAGCAGCTGCTCGAAGCTGGCGTCGACGATCTTCTCGCGGACCACCTTGCGCACCTGTTCATCCGCGATCCGCTCGTCATCTTCAGCGAGATGGTTGACCAGGACGACGAGACGAGTACCGACCATTTCGAGAACCTGCAGTCCACCAATTGGCAGACAATGCGTTTCAAACCGCCACCACCCGGCGGTCGCATCGGCTGGCGTGTAGAGTTCCGTAGCATGGAGGTGCAAATCACGGATTTTGAGAATGCTGCATTCTCCGTGTTCATCGTTCTTCTCACCCGAGCTATCCTCAGCTTTGGCTCAAACTTTTACATGCCCTTGACCAAGGTGGACGAGAACATGGCTCGCGCACACCGACGTGATGCCGTGAATCACGAAAGGTTCTGGTTCAGAAAGGAAGTATATCGAACGCGCAACCGTCATGCTTCCCGACAAGCTTCGCGGCAGGTCTCGAGGTGCAACTCGGTAGAGAATTTACACAGTGGGAGCAGACCCATCAACAGCAACAGTCACAGTCACAGTAACGGCAATGGACGAGCTAGTCCGCAGAGTATTGGCTCGTCCTCGGATGGCTGTGTGGAAGAGGAAGAGTACGCCGAATTTTCCATGGACGAGCTGATGAACGGCAAAGGCGACGAATTTCCGGGTCTGGTCGGGTTAGTGTACAACTACCTCGACAGCCTCAACATTGATGTCGAGACACGCTGCGAAATGGGTCTTTACTTGGATCTCGTATCACAGCGTGCAAGTGGCAAGTTGATGACAACGGCAACGTGGATCAGGCAGTATGTACGCAACCACGCCGACTACAAGGGTGACTCGGTGGTGAGCCAAAAAATCAACTACGATATGATCAAGCAGCTCGACCTGATCGAGAGGGGAGAGGTGGACGCGCCTGGATTTTTGCCTCGTGCATACGCCCAGCGAAGGAAGAGCCAGGAGACCAAGCCTGAGCTCAAGGCTTAGTGTCCAGCCACTTGATATGTGCCATACGGTGACAGCAGCAGCAAACCTTGTACCATTATTCATCTGCATGCAACGATAAACCACGGATCTGAACTGCATCACGAGCATACACCCATCAGTGTCGATAGACCGTGGACGGATGGCAAGACGATCTTCAGACATGTCTCAAAAGTGCTGCCATCGTGATTCACCCTGCACGGTGAGTGCTCGGTAAGTGCTCGTGTGCGGTCACGTCAGCCGACACTCGTGACTGCACGCTGGTTTTCCGCGTTGGTGTTTTGCGAGCTGTGAATTCCGCACTCACGAATCGCGACTCTTCACTCGGCCAAAGTGGCATAACCCACGACCAGGCACGACGTGGAGGTTTTTCTGTTTTTGGCCAGGTAAGTTAAGCTAAGCTAACTTAGCCTAACTGACGTGTGATGACTAAATCGTGAATATGCAGCTCTGCAGGCTCGCGAGTTGCACAGAGGTTTCACAAGTTGACGGTTACGGCGATGAGAACCGAATAGAAACGAATTCCTCCTGCGTGTCGGTGAGCCGTATCCTGGTCGCCATCATCATATTGACCTCTTGTTTAGCTTGTCATACACCCAGCAAAGTCTGTGTTCATACAAGATGGCGCCATCGCTCAAGATATCAGCTGGTCCCTCGATTGAAGCCCTTACCACCGTCGCTGTGAACCACGATGAGCGACCCATCGAAATCAACACGGATCTCTTCCAAGGACGTATCGCCGTTCGCATCAAAAACTTTACCGGATCCGATCCGCATGGCGTCGAGCATCGCAACGACTCAGCGTACTTCTCTGCTAATCATGGTAAGAACCAGAGTTGGAGTATGCAGATTCAAGGTCGATTCAAGTCGGCCGTCAACGCCGATGACCTCGTCTTTGGTAACGAATTCGATCAACCCATCAAGGATCATCTACCGTATGGAACGAGTGTAGCGTTGCAATTTGTCAAGCTGATCGATCCAAACTTGGAGCATGACCTTTATGCGCAAAAACCGCATGCTTGGTCGCCTTACTTGGCGACCATGCCCCGCATCAACTCGATCAAGCTGGAGCAAGAACCGGAATTGGTGGACAAGTGGCCAGCATTCCCTTCGCATCCAGATTACGTCCAAGAGGATATCACCAGCTTGATCCCTCCGGCCATGGCCGAAAAACAAAAAGACACTGTAGCCAACTTCAAAGGAATCGACAAAGCGCACGAATATCGTCAACGTTTCCTAGGCAACCGTGCTCATAGACAAGATATAACGCTTGACCAACAACAACTGATCACTGCCGATTTCTTCAACGGCTTCCTCGACTTTAACGACCTCACCTTGCATATTCCCTTCTCCGGAGGACTGAAGTTTGATCTGAAAAAATACTGGGACGGTCAACCGGTGAGGTACATCTGCAAGGATAGGAAGCAGGACAAGGTCTTCTTTGTGATCCAGTTTGACATTGTTGATCTCAACCAGTAAATGGTGCTCTGTTAAAGAAAATGAGATACAAGTGATTTCAACATGACATGCGTGTGTGATGGATGGATAGTCAGATGCGTGCGAGCGAACCCAACTGTGCGTGGCGAGAGATAGCGGGCGACGCGTTGACGCAGAATGAAAGGACCGGCGCAACAAAAGTAGGCGGCTACTTGCGATACTGGGCAGGCACATCTTGCGCACCCTCGTCTTTGCTAGGTGCGCGATTGTGGTAAGCGCGGAAGCTGTCTTCCCACTCGACGTATTCGCGCCAGTACTTGTCGAGCGCTTCCTCTTCAGGTGACTTTGCCGATGCGGCGCCAGCTTGAGTTCGAGTGTGGGAAGAGGTTGTTGAAGACGCGTTCTGCGAGCCACTGGCGCTGTTTCGCTGCGGCTGTGAATCCGGGCGTGCAGTTGCGTAGGCTTGGTGTGATACAGAGTCTGTGGGTGGAGGCGGAGGTGCATCGTCTTCTGGTGGAGGAGGCGGTGGAGCTCCATCGTCTGTGGGTGGTGGTGCTGGCTCGCCATTGTGCCTCGAGTTGTAGGGGTACGAGTGATGCTGATGCTGATTCCATCCTCGCTGTTGATCCCAGCCAGCCTGTTGTGGCTGCTGCGGCGGCGGCGGTTGCTGTTGATGGTGAGCGTATCCGCCTGCACCGACGGGGCTACCGCCTCGCCCGTACGCGTGCGAACGTGCATAGCCTCCTCGTGGCGCACCTCCATCGTATCCTCCACCATACCCACCTCTTCCGCCGCCACCTCCGTATCCTTGGCTCATGGCATCGTACGCCTTCTGCCATTCCGAACGCACCACCTCCATCAAGTCCTCCGCCAGCACCTTGGCGGCTTGAATCTGCTCATCTTCCGGACCAGCGATGGCGATATGCATGGGCTCGTTAAGCTCCACACCTGTGTCGCTCTCGATGAACCCACTGCCCAACCCTTTGATCTGCACCCTTGTACCCGTTTCATTCTGGATATACTTGACAAACATGCCTCCTGGCCCCACAATCTTTGAGCGAACGTTGAACATGCGAATGTTTTCGAGGTTGACAGGCACCTTTTCCTCGGGCCATCTACGTCGCTCCCTCGGCGGTGGCCGTTGATTCTCGTAATCCAGTCTACGTTGATGGCGATCTTCCACGAGCTGAGGCACTTCGCGTGCCATGAGTTCGTTGATCTTGGCGATACCTGCATCGAGGATTTCTTGGGAGACGGCCTCTACGTGAAGGTAGAGAGGCGGATCTTCTGCGGTGGCGAGTGTCTTGTCTGGATACCATGTTCCCTTGGTGGTGACGCTGGCTCCCGTTTCGCGATGGATCTGTTGCTGCGTCTGACCTTTGGTGAGCATGTATCGGTTGCGTTGGTCGTTGATCTCAATGTCGTGCGTGAACTCGGCCTCGTGTGTTTCGCGCTCCTTGCGTTGCGCTTCCGAGACATTTGCAGCGTCGTTGTGGCTGGCTGGTGCGGCTTTGGATGCGAACTGTGCAGCAATCTTGGCAGCAGCAGCAGCAGCAGCCGCAGCCGCAGCAGAGGTAGATACCGCGGAAGACGAAGAGGCAGACGCCGCCTGCGCCTCAGAGTTGGAGCTATCCCATCGGCTCGACATTGCGTGAGGGTGAGTATGCACGATTCCATGCAACGAGATGACGGTGGATGGCAAGTCCGGATGCAAACAAAGCTGCCAGGCTGGACCCTGATGACGAGATCAGATCCTGTTCAGCTTGTTCAGGCTTTGCAAACGAAAGCGTCAAGTTCAAGTTCTTCGTGCTTCACGCTTGGTCGATCACAATTTCCTGCCCCAAAAAGTGAAAAGAGGGCGTAACATTACTAGAAATCGAGAATCAGTAGAAGAATACAATCACGAATGGTAGTCTAGACACCCTTTTGGTGGTAATGCTCCCGTCGCACGCTCACCTAACGCCTCACGTTCTCTCACGTCTCTGCACAAAATCGCATCACCTGACAAGATCTCTGATAGTGAATTTGATAAACGTGTCCGGACCGCGACCGCGATCGTGCAGAGTCTTATCGACCGAACCCGAAGCGGAGATCTTGGATGTAATCAAGGATTATCAGTTTGATTGTTAAGCAGATTTGATCGCTTCCAAGCTCAGCGAACTTGTGCCGTTGTTCCAGAGCCTGAAAGGGGATCAACGTTTCTGTTGTAGATTTTTGGGTGCGCATCGCTCTTCGAAAGGGAGGAGGAGATGCGACGAGGCATTCCGATGTAAGCCGGAGGAGACAAGGCAGCGAGAGAGAGAGAGAGATGACTTGCTGACTGTGCTGAGTGATGAAATCAAGGCAATCCGGAATCACGAATGGAATTACAACAACAGCCAGCCAAAGGTCGTCAAAGTGAGCGCGAGAAAGACTCACGGCTGCGCGGGACAGCCGTTAACTTAGTTTCAGTGAAGCGGCCGAAATCTTTGGAAACTCTGACTTCGCTCTCGCAAAGGAAAAGCGCGCACAAGCGCAAGATGGTTTTATTATCTAGAAAAGAGGGCGGTCCGAGCGTGCCGCCGACGGTCGTGAATCGTGAGTCGAGCGGGCAAAAGCGCACACTCGTGACTCTCGATGGTAGAATTCTACATCCGCCCCAATCAAGCGGCCAGCACAAGAGCAAACAAACTTAACTTGATCTGAAACTTGCTGGTTTGGCCCCCTCCTCTTTCTTTTGCACCACCATCGTCCTTCGCTTGCAATTGCACTTCTCCTGCATCGCACTTTCCACAAAAATGGCTCACAAGCTCGCGTCCTCATTGCCGGCATGGCAGAAGCTGCAGCAGCTCTACGACACCAAGGGCAAGCAGATCAACCTCGGTCAGGCTTTCAAGGCCGATCCGCAGCGATTCGAAAAGTATTCGCGCGAGTGGAGCTCCAAGGCCACTGATGCCCGTTTCCTGTTCGACTATTCGAAGAACTTGATCGACGATGAGGTGCTCGAGCAGCTGCTCGCTCTCGCCGAGCAGGCTCAAGTCAAGGAGCAGATCGACGCCATGTTTAGCGGCGAACACATCAATACCTCTGAAGACCGTGCTGTTCTGCACGTCGCTCTGCGTGATGTTCCTGGCGACTTCAAGATCAACGAGGCGGGTGTCGACGAGGTCAAGCCTGAACTCGAGCACATGAAGGCTTTCTCCGAGGCTGTGCGCTCGGGTGCGCACAAGGGTTATACTGGCAAGAACATCAAGAGCATCGTCAACATCGGCATCGGTGGCTCGGACCTCGGTCCGGTCATGGTCACTGAGGCGCTCAAGCCTTACTCGAAGCGTGAGCTGGATGCTTACTTTGTTTCCAATATCGACGGTACGCACATGGCCGAGACGCTGCGTGTGTGCGATCCCGAGACTACGCTGTTCATCGTGGCCTCCAAGACGTTCACCACGCAGGAGACCATCACCAACGCTACCACAGCGCGTGACTGGTTCCTGGAGCACGCCAAGGACAAAGCGCACGTTGCCAAGCACTTTGTAGCGCTTAGCACCAACGTTAAGGCTGCTACCGAGTTTGGTATTGCCGAGCAAAACATGTTCAAGTTCTGGGATTGGGTGGGTGGCCGATACTCGCTGTGGTCGGCAATCGGTCTGTCGATTGCGATTGTGATCGGCTACGACAACTTTGAGCAATTGCTGCTCGGTGCTCACGAGATGGACGTGCACTTTAAGAACACGCCTCTGAAGGACAACTTGCCGGCGCTCATGGCTCTGCTCGGTATCTGGTACATTGACTTTTTC